>NC_070581.1:20230506-20393006 GCF_027409825.1 Scomber japonicus
AAAGAATCTTTTGATTGGATTATCAGCACAATGTGAAGTAATGTCTGAACCTGTCCTCATTACTGATTTGTTAGTACCTGTAGAGTTCAACACTCATTTATTTGCAGTTTTCTGTCCTCTGTCAGGGTCATTTTAGGTGAGGAAAGGCTCAAACAAGTGGCGCCACCCACTGTTCACACAGTGAACTGTGTATGGACAGGCTATTCTAAGATGAACCACAAGAGGGCATTCAAAGACCAATAATGACCAAGTGATTGGGGGTTTTTAGGTCAGTGGTTAAACCAAGGATCACATACTGTATCTTCTTGATTGTATATTTAAACAGCAGGTTTGTTAGTAAAGGCTGCAAAGATCACAGTCAGAAGACATTAATATCACTGAGCAGGTGAGGTGACTGACCAGTATAAAATCCTTCAGCCTGATAATAATAGTCACACGTGCACAAACAAATGAGGGTTGAGACTAGACACTGAGGAATGTGTGTGTTGTGCCAAGCCCTGCGGCTGGATAAGGTCAACAATGTTTGTTGTGATGCAGACCGAAGTGACAGATTTAGATCTACCTGTCGTTTCTGATGACTCAGTAACAACATTTTCAGGTTGGACCATAAGATGCGTGTACTAATGACTTGATAGTGCAGTAACTGTTAAAGAGTCCTATCTGAACAGGCATCGGACATGTTTTTTCCACAGGATGCCTTGTTTAGTAAAGCTTAAATTTAGCATAACACTGTAATACATCTACTGCTTTGACATCTCTTTAAAAGGTACATACAGTACATAACAAAACTGAGTACACCCCTGGTCAGTATCACTATAATGTTATGTAATTACAAATTCTATCCATTTGAACACAGTTTTATTTGTTTTTAGACAAAATCCAAGATGAATAAAGTCAGTTAATTTGAAAAACAGAATGTTTGATTAATGTAACTATACTGAAAGATCCATATTTAAGAATGAATTGCTAGAAAAGTCAAATCCTTCATTAGTGAGACTCCATTCTTTGATTCTTTAATAGTGTGTGACCGCTTTATTGACACATTGGATCCTCCCGAGCAGGGATTATACCAGTCTTTCACATTGCTATAGAGAGATCTCCTGTCATTGTTCACAGATGATTCTTTTCAGTTTTTCTTTGCTTGACAGGTTGGTTTACCCTGCCTTCCTGTTTAAAATACTGTCATGGTTGGATTTAGATTAGGAGACGTACATTGCCTGGTCAGAGTTGTCACTTCTTTCTTCTTGAGTCTGGTAGTCATCTTTCCATTCAGTCTTTAGGTATGTAAACCTGCATTCATAATGCCATCTATAAATGTCATCTACCCTATACCATTTTCACTCATGCATCCCCACATTAGCGCACTCCCACTTCCAGGTTTTAAGGTCGGCACTGTATAGTCACTGTGGCAGTCCTGGCCAAGTCTACACCAAACATGCTGAACCCCATCTGATCCAAGCTACCTTATTTAGTTTTCATCTGACCAAACAATCTGCCACCACCATTCATCAGGCATCTCTTCAGGTTCTTTGGCAATGTTTAATCTTGCAGTTTTGTGGCATTTTGTGAGCAATGGTTTTCTTATTGGACATCATCCGTAGAGGTTGACTTCTTGCAGTGTCTTCCGTACTGTCAGAGCAGTCAATGAAATAGCAGTTTCCACAGATAATCCTTGTACCAGGTCAGAAGCACTTGTCCGTCTGTTTTTCAATGCAACATTGTGTATAAAGTGAATTGTGCATACTGTCATTTTTCAACTGTGTTTTGGCTTATTAGCCTTCTGATGATGTTGTACCCTCTTCCATCTACAATCTTCTTTCTTACTTGTTCAAGGAATTCCTCACCATGTGGAGTCACTATGTTGCATGAGACACAACGCAGGACAAAATTGAGAAAGTTGTGGTATTCACAGGTTCTTTTATAACCTCATTCAGGCAATTAGTGTTATCTGGAAGTCACAGGTGTAATCATTTTGTTTCAGTGGTTACAATTCACTTTTGATACATTGAGGTTGTACTATAAGGCCTGGATTTTCAGTGTAGCCTATCAAACCTGTTTTGTTTATAGTTGAAAATGAGATCAAATACCATACACTTCACCATAAAAACAACTACTGTAATATTATTTAATTATGAATCTTCTAATACTTTAGTGATATTGCACAGGGTTGCACTTAATGTTGTTATATACCATGGCATAGATGATGTGTGCATTCTTCAGTGACCTGCAGGTGAAGTATAACAACCTGTTGGAGCTTCAGACAGGAGTGATGGATCTGTCTCCTCCTTTTCCACCTTCAGGAATGTTCGCTTGACACCTGAGGTATGGATCTGTGACAATAATATAAAGGTGGTTCTTAAATGGCATTTTTAGGTTGTAATGTATAGACGCAAAGTATTTGGGTTAAGCAGTTATTTGCACCTGTATAGTACATGTGAGGGCTTGACCCTCAGAGTGGTCTTGTTTCACCACAGATAGTGTGTCCTGCTGGAAAACCGGTCTCAACCAACTTGCTAAAAGCAGATCACACAAATCTGTGTCATGCCCTTTATAACTTTTCAACCAAATCCAAAATGAGGGATGTCCCCAGAGTTTCTGTCAGTATTGTCATTCCTTCCCCTGGCTGCAGGCTAAGTGAGCAAACTGCTAATTTAAACCCCTTCATTGAAGAATGTGTTTCTCTGGCAGCCAACAATTAACAAAAACTGAAAGTACATCCAGTTACATTTTAAACTACAGGTGTATAGTATTGACACTTTTTTATGATCAGCCATCGTAGACAGCATCATTCAACACACATTAAGTGTGGTCACCTGTGCTTTTTTTGTAAGCCTCATCCTACAGAAAACCTGAAGGGATGAAAAGTTAAATGTTGACCTTTTTGCAGGCCTCTTACTGACATGACTGACTGAGTCCTCTTCCTCTACAACCAGAAATTTTATTAACAGTCAAACAGAAATTCTGCTTTTGGGATTACCTATTTGTCCCCTCATTCTCTATTGTGACTGATAAAAGATGCATCAAAACAAAAAGTGGTAGTAAAAAAAGAGGCAACTAAATTCAACCTGTACAAACATCTCAGCACACTATATCTAAACACTAAGCTTGGACATTCATCCTTGACCAATACAATAAACCTATTAAAAGGAGATTATTTTGTCACTTAAATCCACGCATATTAACTGTGCAGTATACCAATCATGTCGAATATACATACATAAGTATTCACATTACATTACATTTGAAAAGCTAACTAGTGAATGCTACCAAATCTAACTGGATATGGTAAAACAAAAATAATACAATCACCACTTAATGTTTTTTTTATTCATCAATTAAATTGATTACAACATGATAGACGTTCAAATCAGTTCAATTCATTTCAGTTGAGACTTGACCAATGACACAGCCGATGGGGGTCATTAGAAGAACAAAGAAATACAATGTATACTTAATCGGCAAAGTTAACTTTAAGGTTTACGATTTTAAAAGCATCATGAATTTCCTGTTACGTAACGCAGCCGAAACACTACGCTGTCCGCTATAGAAAGTTATTATATATGATAACCATAACCTCGTAAATACACAAAAGGTGACTGAAAAACAGCGTCCTCAAAAGGTGTGGAGATGCCGGGGATTGAACCCGGGGCCTCATACATGCAAAGCATGCGCTCTACCACTGAGCTACATCCCCTACTTGCGAAAAGCAGCGTCATGACGTGTATAAGAAGAGCAACATACGGGTACATGAATGGGTTTGTAATTGGAGATGACATAGGAACGGAATATATTTGTTCCGACCACGACCACGTTATGTAATTTCAGGTCATAACTTTAGTTTGGCCTCAAACTATTGAACCATCCCTATGTAGTCGGACTATTTTTCGTTTGTGTAATGTTATATTAGTTCAACCTAAGTACAGACTTTTTGTTTAAATGGGTAAAAAAAAAGAAGAGGATCCAAACTGTTTTTAGTGACGGTTTGTGAACATGATACCTGAACTGACGTCAGGATGAATGGATGGAAAAGAAACTATTATATTTGAAGCTCATTTTCTTTTATCTAATCCTTGCGCTGTGCTATTTTTAGCCTGCAGGTCATGTTTTGGTTTCGGAGCTAGGGGGCACGTCCTGGCAGGGGGGCCCTCTTCTTCCAACACTATCTGCAAGAAAAGCTGGCGGAAGTGAAGGTAAATTTCAAGAAAGACTAACAGGACACCTACAGTACAATAGTTGTCAGATAAACTGAGTCAAACCATATAGAGGCTAAAATACAGTGCTTTCTCATCATTCAAGGTACCCTAATCCTTTGGGGAATTTAAAATAGCTCCCTCGTGAAGTTTCATAATATCCTCCAGGGGAGCAGGAATGAAGGGGCTGAAGTCCCCCCTCTGGAGAGCACAGCCTGTCCTCTCTCTTGCTGTGTTTATCAGCACACCCTTGCCAAGGACACCACTTCCAGGCCCTGTTTGCTCTAGCCTTGTAGGGACAGACCCATGGGATGCACACATGGCACGAGGGCTTTAGGAGAGCTCAAGAAGGCTCTAGTGGAAGGAAAAGGGGAAAGGGTGAGAGGGACTGAAGCCTCCCCAGCATCCTCTCTCTCTCCGTCTGCAGAATGAAATACACTGGCTTGCAGAGGGGTCTTCCAGCAAAGCAGGGGGTGGGGGTGTGGGGGGTAGGGGGCTCTGGCTATATCAGTTCTGTTGTTGATGTTGTGGTGGTGTGATTTTGGATGGGTGACAGGAACCTGCCATGTTGAGTCTGTGCTGAGTAAGGAATAGTAGAAGTGTTATGTGTGTTCAGGGGGTTATCTTGGGACTGTGGAGTGCTGTTGGGGGCAGCATGTACAGACACACTGTATGCAATATGACACTCAGACAGAAATTTGTTATCTAAGGCCGCAGACCTCCAAACGTCACAGTGGACAGTGCAAGAAGGGAATTATGAGGGCAAGACTCAGATAATAAAATGAAGTAAACTACATTTTTTTTAACTTCATATTATACTGTAATCTTTGTTTTATATTTCAAATTAAGCCTTTGAAGTTTAAATATTATCTGTGGCAAGTTTGTACTTGCATTGCTTTTGTATTTGTCTCCATACCTGTGTTTCTGATATACACAGACACAGTGCAGTGGGCCTGGAAACAGATTTAAAAAAGCAAAGTATTAAAGTGAAGTACCCATCATGCAGAACAATGACCTGTGTGAGCTATTGTTATATATTGCATTATTAGATTGTTAATAGTGATGCATAAACTCAAGTACTTTTAACAACTTTAAACCTGAAGGGAGTTTAAAGGAGCAGGTATATATGTTTTATTTAAAACCACCTTAAAAGTAAGTAGTTATTATAAACATGTAATAAATAAAGTAATGTAACAAGTACAATATTTTTCTCAAAACTATACGCAAGTACAATTCTTGAATAAATGTACTTTTGGACCAAACATCAAGGGTTTGAAGCCTCAAAGGCTGAGAATTGGCAACAACAGCTTAAATTAGCAATTGAACTTTACACAGATGTTCTTTTCCTGTATTTCCCGGTGGGATTTATAAATCTTGATGTCTTGAATAACCCTTTTCACGGTTTGTGAGTGTCCCATCAAAGGCTGCATAACACCCATCAAAGGTTGGACTTTGGAGTTATTGATGCAGGTGTTTTAAAGGAATAGTTTGACACTGTTGTAAAACACTCATATTCACTTTTTTTTGTTAGATGAAGGATTAATACCACTGAGCAGCAGTAATAAATTCAAATTAGCATTAAAACTGGAAACAGGATGGACAGCTAGTCTAGCTCTCTCCAAAGATGAAAAAAAAACTGCCTACCAGTTCTTTTAAAAGCTCACTAACCCATGTGTTATATTTTGTTTGTTTGGACATAAACAGCAAAAAGAATCTAAAAAACATCTAGTGGATGCTTTACAGGAAGTTGCATGCTAATCTTAGGGACCACCTGCAGTATACACTGGTTGTCTGCCAACCTGAGGCTAACACAAGATCCCAGCAGATCACTCCCCATAGAACTACAACTTGTTGCCTCTTTAGTCCAGACTCAAATATCTCAGCAACTATTTGATGGATAGCTGTGAAATTGTGTAGAAGCATTCATTGTCCTCAGACGTTGAATGCTACTGACTTTTGTGATCCACAGATATTTCCTCTAGCACCACTACAAAGTGTATATATTGTCCTTAGTGAAATGTCCTGACAACTATTTAGATGACCGTGCATGAAATTTGATACAAACCTAAATGTCCCCATCAGGGTAAACTGTAATACATTACTGGTGCTTTAACTTCATCTACCACCACCATCATTAGATAAAAATTCCAAATCCAAATACATAATATACAATACAATACAAACAATTGCATTAATTCAACAAGGGGCAATTTGTTTGAAGCAGCTTGTTTTACAAAAACAAACTAATAAATAATATACAGCATACAAAAGGGATTAAAAAACACCAGAGTGATGTATGCAGAGTAAAAATCCATAAATCAGATGAATAAATTACCTTGATAATCAGATAAGGCATTTACCAACAATGGGAAGACCTATGGAGCATTTAATAGTTGAATTGCAGACTAATAAATGCTCTGTAGGTCTTACCTAAAACAACACTCACATTCCCATCTGCCTAAACTGTACTTATGTTAGCTGAACTATGATAGTTATGATTGTCATTGTGAACATGTTAGCAATTAGCATGATGATGTTAGTATTTAATTGAAAGCACCACTGTACTACCATACTGCTTTGAGTATAAATAAAATAAACAAGATAAAGTGTGTTCATTAGCGAGTCAGGAAACCAACATATTTTGGCTTGTGGCCTTCACCAGTGTAAATCAAACAGCTGTGCTGGTTGGCTCCAAGTTCTTGTTACTGGCATCTTGACCTCTTCCGGCTTGGAAGACTTCAGATCTCTCCATGCTCATTGGAAATAGGTGAAGTTGTGCCAGAAATCCGTACTGGCTCCATTGTTAATGCACCAACATGAGAATGGTTTAGACCCAATCGAAGTCTTAAAGGTGACGTGTGTAGAATGTAGTGGCACTAAGCAGAAATGAGAATACAATACTCATAAATATGCTTTAATTAGCATATAATCACCTGGAAATAAGAATTGCTGTCGTTACCTTAGGATGAGGCCTATATCTACATACGGAGTGAGTCCTCTTCCATGGAGCCTGCCATGTTGCACCACTATGTTACAGTAGCCCAGAATGGACTAACCAAACACTGGCCCCAGAGAGGGCCTTTGCAACCATCACAGGTTCTTCTACACACTTTTAAGTGGAGGATGAGGGGAGGAGTATTACCTCACTGCTAGGTACGCCTAAATCCTACACACTGCACCTTTAACAAAAAAAAAGGGGGGGGGGGTCCCCAAATGTTATAGTATTCCTTTCAATTACCTTAAATATAGCAGCCTCTTGTACAGATCTGCAACCTGAACAGCCCCACTGTGTCACATGTAGGTCATTACAGTGCTGCTGGCACTGTAAGGTAGTGGTAACACAAGGGAGCAGGTCCAACCTATCTCCTGGGGCTGCTGGTCTTATCATCCGCCAGCAGCCACTTACACTGGGGCAACGAGGCCTGAAAGAGGAGGGTAGAGATCTGCAGGCCAAGGTAGACTCAAAACACATGAAGAAAAGGTCATTAAGGTTAGTTAAACAAGAAGTCATTTAAAACATTTTGTGGAGTTTGTGGAAACTCAGTTAGACTTCATCAATGAAATAATGTCTGTTCACTAACATAGCATGGTTTCCAAAGACAGGATATGACTAGATACACCTTTACTATTACACATTTAACAAAAAAAACAATTAAGCTTGCCTAACCATGGTCACTTGTTCTAAAAATAAAAATAAAAATGAAAAAATATACAGAGGATGCTGCTGTGAATTTTCAGTATTAGTAATCTCCCACACAGCACATCCCATCAGGATCTGTTTTTTCCTGCTCAAGGAAGGGATGAGTTGCCAAACAGCCTCTCACAAACAAGTTACCTTACTGTCTGTTTCAGGCGTCATCACACATCAAGTCTCCTGAGTCAACCTGTCCATGGCCACACCTTGGTCTTTAACAAAATAGCAGTGTTTACGACACAGGGTTTGGTTGCTAGGACGGCTTCCGCATTTATACACATGCTTTAGTCAGCTGTGTAAGCTGGGGCAAGGACAGGCATGCTGTTAAACTAGAGCTTCATGTCACATTCATGAACATGAACACATGCAGGGAGAAAAAGAGGGAAGGGGGGTGGAGGGGGGGGGTGAGAGAGGGAGAGAGGGAGACATTGCTCTGACCTTTCACCCATTTCTCCAACCAGCTTGGGAAACTGTGGGAATCCTGTGAAGTCTGGCGGCTTCAGTGAAAGATCAGGCTTGATAATAATATAGGGGAGGGAAGAAAAGAAGCAGACAATGGAAACCCATGGCCTCTTCTCTGTCTGTGTCTTTGAGAAAATACATTCAAACTGCAGGTCTTATCATTACTTATTAAAAGTATCTTGACTTGAATAATATGTATCATGAATCATCAGTTACTGGCATTGCAATACATGCTACAAGGACATGGTGTAACATGTTCCACCAGGCTTGTGACTTCTGATTAGTTTGAGAACACAAACATTAACACGAGTAGAGATGCACAAACTGTTCTCGCTAAATGTTTGTGTTCACTGTGTTACCAGGTTTTGGATATCATCATCACTGCTAGAAGGATGTGGGTGCTTTTGTACATGTGTGTCTGCATGAGTTGCCTAGCACCTGGTAACCGTATAAGCCGAAACCTTATCATCCTGCCGTTCGAGAGCTCACACTGTGCTGGACTCCTGCTATCAGCTCTCTTCAATTTGGTACTAACATGACAAACTCTAGCGGAAAAAAGTATAGCTTACTGGGGAGTGTGTATTAGACACAGACCTCTGGACACACAACGCCGTAAGGAGCGGTTTGTTTGTTTTCAATTTACATTAGAGCCGTCCACCCACAGGCCTGATCAAACATAACATGACATAAACTTAGTGCAATGCTAAAACAAAACATTGCTGAAACAAAACATTGCAATTTCATCATCTATGCGAAATGCTAAAGGATGCTACACTTCCAGAATCTCTGTTAATCCCCATTAGCTATACTTAAAAGAAAGTGTAAAGTAGACTTTCCTCAATACAATACAGTCTGACCACAGATAGATCCACAACCATGGTATCCCTTTGACCACTGGCTGAGTAAGTCAACAGTTGGCATGTTGCACAAATACATCTTTTTGGTATATAAGGTAAATATATAAAAACTTATTTTTTGAACAAGCACATATAAAAGAATCAGGGGAAGAAATCCAAAAGGATATGCACCAGGACTAACCACACAATAATTATTAACACACTACATGCACATGTCTGCCATTAGCCAGGTCAAACTACAAAATTATTCTCAAATTTGACCTGGTTCCAGTTGGAACAGTAAAATATGATTTATATCATCATGATGTTTCCTACTGGGCTGAGTTTCAGTTGTAAAGGAGGACAAATGAATCCAAAAGCCTCGCACACTACAGAGTAATGTACGGAGACTGTATGATTCAGTGCATATCCTCAAAGATCTTGAAAACCAACCTGTAACCTAATTTTGTGTTAATTATTAATATTTACTCATTAAGAGTCAAGGACCGCACCTTTCATATCTACAGTAGTCTTTCTTCTACTTCAACTTCAACTTATTTTAGTTTTTGAAGGTCAACATTATGGAGATATTAAAGCTATACATAGTGTAACATGTTTCCAGCTTTACTGAAGCCCATTCTACAATAAGCCCTGTCAGCATGCAGGTACATACATACAACACCTGCATGTGGACATAAACACTCACTCATACATGTATGCATGAACACAAGCAATGGTGAGTATAGGCTACTAACCCAGTAACATACACTTGAGAATTAGGCCTAAATACTAAATACTAATATTACTATTTTCCACCTAGAGAAGCACACACGGTTATGTGAATAGTCACTATTGTGCAAAATCTGCAATCATAAAAGGCATTCTCATAGCTTTACAGACAGCAGAGTGTAGAGGTGACCACCAGGGGCTTCAGAAACCTCTACAGAGCCTATTGGTTACTCAAATACTGCATTCAGAGAATGCACATCTGATTGGCTGGCACGTGTTGAGTGGCACATGGAGGTCCGCCCCACAGAGGCCAGTGAAAATAAGGATGTTGAGGGGGAGGGGAAAGAGGTCTATTTACAAATGAAATTTAAAGTAACAACAGCAGCATCAAACAAACCTTATCTGTGGATTGAGAATGTTTAATAATTTGAATATTCAAGGCTGACATGAGCATATCTTTCTGTAAATTATCAATTTTTATAACTCTATGACAAGAAGTTGCTGTCTCTTTCATGCTGGACACCATTCAGAGCCTGATTGAGTTTAAAAAGTAAGCTATAGTGAAAATGATACTGTGTGTCAGTTTGGGAGGTGATATAACAGGCTTGCTGCAACAGCTTCAGCTTTGTGCTCTTCTTTCTGCAGGTGAATTCACCAAGTTGACAATTTAATCACTTTGCTTTCAACAGATCTTCATCTTTCCTTGTTTAGAGGACCTGTATTAGGAGCTATACGAGCACAGACCCGGGATCAGTTTACCATCCCCCAGCCTTGACTTCAACCAGCTGCGACGGTGTAAGCAGCCGCTGATCTCGGATCAGTCTCTGCGTGAAGTCACCATTTCCATCTGGGTGCAGGTTGACAGCTCCTCTCCCAGCCCCCCTACCCTGTTACCTAGAGGCCCGGCTTGTGGCTTGTGTAATATTGTGATTGGCTGGTTTGTGGGAGTGGGCGGGACAGAGGCGTGTCTCAGAGTATTGTGATCTCACAATCAGCTGTTTTGTACGTTCTACATTCTGATCCGAGGATCAGCTGGAGGCAGCAATAAACAGGAGGAAAATCTGCAGCGGAAAAAATAGAGGAGAGGAGGAAAAAGCTGCAGATGTTATGATCTGAAACATTAGTGTAACATTTTTACACGAAGCCCTTCTTCTAAGAAGAAAGCCTTTTATTTTTATATCATGGTGTTTTAACTACCTCACTTAAAGGCTATCTAAAGCTATGCTTTAAGAATTGTTGTCGTTTCTACTGTGTGTGATCTCGTTTACAACTTCAATAATATTGCAAAGGCAGGTAAGCTGTTCTTTACTTTTGCTTTACATTTGATTCTTGGTGTGTTTTCTGTCTCATTTATGGGCATCAAACTGCATCTGTCTGTGCCAGAGAAGCTGCTGCATTCCTCACAGGCTTATCTACAGAAAATATCCATCAGATAGCAGCCATCATAAAATCATAGTACACGTATTGTTATGGAATTACATCGCTTTGTGGCTTATTACATATAGGCTATCTTTGTTTGTCAGAATTGGTAATGACCTATTATTAGGTCATGAATAGATGTGAAAACAGAAATAGCAGGCCGACCCAAAGAGTTTAATTAGGTCGGTTCGACGTCCTATATTCCGAAAAAAGGCACCAGCCTGCATTCGCATAAATATATTTGTCCTACAGGAAACCAGCAGTCGTTGTTGTGTAAATTGCACCAAATGCTGATGTGGAGTCAAGTCGATGGCGGATGTTGATGTTTTTTTTCTGGGAGGCGGACCTTAAAAGCCTATTTTTTCCCTCTCAAATATAGCCATTTATGTGATTGTGTTAAATAACAGTTTTATTGTGTTGTCAGTAGCCAATCCAGTCGATGTCTTTCGTGTCGTGTCGCTTCAGCCACAACTGTCATTGCTTTGACCCTTCAGCTGCAGGGCTTATACAGATAATTCATGTTTAACCTGGATCTCCTGCAGAAAGTCTTGTGCTCTCTCCGCTGTCGACAGTCTGAGGTCGAGTCTGATGCTTTATTTTCCTTAACATCTCCGGGTGTCTTTACGCATATGAAATGTAAACATTGTTGCTGTAAGCTTTTCTTTTTTTCTCTCCATAATATCAATGGGTCTCAACGACGATAACCGTCGACCATAGCAACCGTTCAAACACACCTTTTTTTCGGCTTAATGTCTCAAAATGCAAGCTGAACATATCAGCATAGGCCGCATATATACTGTAATAATATCTTACATTTTCGCTATGTGTTTTTATCCTTGTTCAAAACCCCTTTTTTTTCCTCCGGTCTGACTGGAGCCTCTTCGTCAGCGTCAGTGACGAAGGCGTGACGTCACATGCGTCTTGTTTTTATTTAGTGAGGCTCCTCCCATCCCTCTCCGCCCCTCCTCTTTTTTTCTTCCTTTTTTTAAGACCCAGTGTCAACAGAGAAATCCATATTTTAGGACATTCAATTACGTGTATAAAATATTATTTATAGTTTGAATTAATTAAGTCCTGTCTTGTGCATGAACTAATTACTACCTGCTGTGGTGTGTAGTGCCTATTCCATGTATTATATTTTAGGTTTGGTATCCATAAGATATTGGGGACTGTTATATATTCATTACATTATGCATTGCATAAAATGTGGTTGTTAGTTACTGTACATTAAGTAAGGATATAGGGGGACATGCAAAAAAATGAGTAGCAGAGATTGAGTATGCCGAAACAAGTCGAGCTTACTCATATTATATTATATTATTATTATATATCATTATATATTATATCATAGTTTTAGCTACAGTTTTTCAGGTTAATGCAGTGTCTCTTGTGTCAAAGATTTTACTTGAATGGTCATCTATAAAAATGTTTCAGTGATAACGGGTATATTGTCAGGTAATGCTTCTTCACAACATTTCCCATAAATTCAGAGCTGCTCTCTTCTGGGATAAAAGCCATATCAACTGCACTTATTTGCACTCTATTGGCAGTAACAATGGCTATATTTACATCACTCAGATAGCCCTGAATTATCTTGTACAGCCACTAAAATAATACAATCTTTACAATCTTTACATCATTACATGTCCAGTGTGTGTATTTTATGGATGTCTGCTGCACCTTATGCAAAGCAGCAACCATGGAACTTCTTGCTAGAATTTTGTTTATCTGTGTTTATGTGTCACATAGTCTCATGACTAAAGTTTCTATTAGCTCAAAAATGCATTAAAACAATCCCAGTGTTGAGGATAGAGACAGTAGCACCTCAGTTTAGACCTAGCTCATAAGACCTTTTTGGGTTTCCTCTGCAAAATCCCAACAATATAAAAAACATGGACCTTTTTGTTTAATTGACTGGATAGAAATAACACATGACCTATAAACTGAGTCAAATTTAATCCATATAACCGCAAGTATTTAAAACATACAGATGAGATTCCGCTATCCAGTTCTCATAATAGTATTTTGGAAAAGGCTCAAACTTGTTCGTTATTCGTTATTCCAACTTATATAAGGACAATGAACTGTATAAGCTATATTCCTGCTCCATGGTGATCCTCCAAATAAGGGCAAAGTGTCAGCTTCCTAACAAGCATCCATGCATATCTTCTCCCATGACTCATGCAGCCAGATATTGTCCCCACACACTGAAGTGGAGACCAAAACAGAGCTAAAAGGAGAGAAAATTAACTCACACGCATCAAGTAGCCGGAAAAATCTATTGACCTTAAAACTCCTAGCTAGTCTAATATGCAAGCTATACAGTATTGTTTTTGCAGAGACTCATAAAGTAAACAGGAAAAAGAAGAAACAGGCCCTGGTTTAGTGAGACATTGTTTGTATCAACCTGTCATTACAACACAGGTCGGCACGCTTTGGGGTTTCAAGTTCAGTCCAAAGAATAGCTCTAGGTTGTTGTAATGTGTCTTAGAATAACCCAGAGAAAACTCTCACCACGCTTATTGCTCACTCACTGTGCTTATCTAATGTCCCCTGACTAAGCAATAGGAAATTACTCAATATGCTCTCTTTTTTTAGATTCCTGTTTGAAGAAAAAACTGTTTGCAAGTGAATCCCATTATCTCATAAATATCCTCTCTCTCCATCTCTCTCCAGGCCTTTGCTCCAAACCAAGTGAAACCTTACATTTGCACTATAGAAGCCCATTCACTCCTGTTTGTCAAAACCGAGATCCAGCAAAGGGCTTCAAGTGAAAAAAGAGACTCCAAAAATCAGACAAAGAATTGCATAAAACAGCAACAAGCGATACGTAAACCCACTTTTTTTTTAATTCAAAGGCAGCTAAAGCTTTTTTTTTTGCTAACGACAAAAAACACCCCAGTTTTTGACACCTGACAATACAAGAAGTCATGTTTCAACGTCTGAGCAACTTGTTGTTTGGGGAAGTGGAAGAGGTGGCAGCTGAGCTGAAGGGACCCAACCCCTGTGTGACCGAGGCGGACGAGGAGGGATGGATGCTCGTCAACTTGCCTGGTGAGTCACATTTGAGGGAGTGCAGGGTTGGATTGGAGTTGTTTGATGATATGGCATTTAGGAGCCGCACCTAGAAAACTGCCAAGTTGTATATAATGTTGAAAGATTTAGGTAGAAATACCTCTGCCCTTCTCTTGCATGACACTGTGTTGACTAACCTTTGGACTATAGAGTTAATGATGGGGGATGATGGGGTTAGGGTGAAGAATCAGTCAAGGCGTGGCGCAACTACACTAGTGCTTACCCATATGGCTGTCATACCAAAGGTGTTGTCTGTCAGAGGATGGAAACACATTATTTTCTGTCAACATGCATCTCCTTCCTCTTTGTTTATGATCTCAATCATGACAAAGCCAATTATTGAGAATGAGCATTTGCTTTGGTGCTTGTTCATAAGCCAACCAAACAACAAAAGCAACATGAAAATACCTCTCAGCAGAGTCAAGAGCAACATTATGTCACTGACATAATCACAACCTTAGAGGGTCAACACAACTAATGATGTGACTCTTTTATGTTTTGTGTTTCCTTACCCCCTCTTTCCCACCCCCCTTCCAATTTTTTTAAACACCCCTACATTCCCCACACTGGTATGTGTGCGCGTGCGTATGTGATCCCTTCAAAAATGCCCCCTCAACCTGCATGGCTTTTTGAAAATCTACCACACTTGCATCATTTTTGCAACATCCCCTTCCTACCTTACTTTATTGGCTGTCCCATCCCTGATCTCATCGCTGCCATGTGCTCAGAAGCCTCTGACTGCATGATGCAGGCTGACGATGAGACAGGAGCCCCACTTATTGCACATTCAATCCCAGACAGTAACCAATCAGATCATCAAGACACACTTAAACGGACTGAATGCCCAGCTCAAATTCCCCACCCACCTCACAAGCGCCATAGGACACATAAAGGTCGGGCACGAGGTGCGGTAGCATCATCAGACCCCGCGTCTTGTCCCAGCGCTAGCCCATCAGACATGGGTGCCACTACACCCGTGACCCTGCCGAGACGGGCCAGACTGTCCACGCCCTCCTCTACCCTGTCAATGTCCCCTGGTTCTGGGAGTGAGTGTGGGGGCAGTGGGGGTAGCAGTAGGGCAGGCTCAGAGAGAGGCTGCATGGATGAGAGCTGGTTTGTCACCCCTCCCCCCTGTTTCACTGCAGAGGGAGCCACAGCAGAGGCGAGCCCAATGGAGGACCTGCTCATCGAGCACCCCAGTATGTCTGTGTACGTCTCCCCAAGCAACCTGTCCATGGTCTCCAACAGCAACCTTTCTGTGGTGGGAGAGGAAAGTATCGTGAGCCTGGCAAGCAGCGTGAGGTGAGAAGCAGCGTTTTTCTTATTTAGACCACACTTCACCTTTACTTCCTGTTTTCAGCATCAGCATGAATGTCCCAACAATCTTTTGGGTTTTTTTTATCTCCTGCTGCAGCAGAGTGGCTGAGCCAGCTGCTGCTCCTGCCACCCGCAGCACCATGCCCACCAGGGTGACCCGTGGAGCAGCTGCCCAGGCTGGAGCTCTGGCCAAGGTCACCCAAGTGGCCAGGGTCCAGCGTAACAAAGCCCGCATCGAGAGGCGCCATCTGGGCCGCAACCGCATCCAACGCCAAAACCGCACCAGGGAGCAGGTTCCTCGCCATGCAGCCCTTGCCAGAAACACCTTCCTCCACCAGCCCAGCAAGCGTAACTTCTGCCACTAAACTCCAGAGCAACCAGGGGGCATTGTTTACTCTGAGGGCATTAGTAGTGCATAGTCAACTCCAAGACACACACAATTACATGCATTCACCCACAACATATTTGCTTTCATTTCTGCACAGTATATCATATTACACTCAGAAACCAGTAGCCTGAGCTTTTCTGTTTTGGTTTAGATAAAAATTGACTCCATCTGGTAGTTTTATGCCCCATTTTGCTGTTATGAACCAAGCCTCCATCCCTGAGTAGATCTGTGTAGAACCTTATCATACTTATTGTCCATTGCAGTATCCAAACAACTAAAAAATGTCTTCAAAAATATTTATACAGGTTAGATTTAGTACAAAAAAGAAAAATGTCTGAAAAACAGCAAACTGTTTAGCTCTGTTAATTTTCTCTCCTGTAATAGTAAAATATTCTCCTTTCTTTCACTCTTTCTCAAGGCATGTTTTGTATTAATTCAACCATTAAAACCATTAGAATACTCCAATACTTAAAAATAATCAAATATTGAGATAACGATTTGAAATTGAAATAACAAAGTGGACTTTACTCTGATTGGAGAAACAGACTTTTCTGGTGGAAGCCATGCTAGGCAGAGACATGTTAACATCTTTACAGAGAAAACAACTCATCTCTCACATGATTTAGATTAACTTTTTTTTTTCAGAAAAGGTGGAAGGATATACCGTGAGTGGTGACAGTGAGACAAAAACTGCTAGACATTGTTTCCCTCCAGTTTTGTTTGCAACGTCAAAAAGGAAAAAAAAAAAAGAAAAGCAAAACAAAAGACGAAGGCAACGAAATGTGAGGCAACCTTTTTCATCACAGGAAACAAACACTGTCACTTTGTGAAGGATAAGAGCAAGTAGACGAAAGTGAGAGGATGAGCAAAACAGCCTAAAGAGTAAAATAAATGATGAATTAGTACTAGATAGTATTAAAAGAAATGGGATTAAGATGAAATGCTAGTAGGAAAGTGTAATGTAACCCTCTGAGCAGCCTGTGGGTGAGTTTTAAACATCAAGCTTTAGTAAAGAGCGTTTAGATTATGCACTTTTGCATATCTCAAATATTTTTCTCTGAATGATAAATATGGTAGCCTCTTTTTGTTAACATGATTAAAGGTGTTACTGATATTAACAGTAATCATGAATGTAGTTAATGGACACAGGGCTTGCTCTTGGGTTACAGGGTATGGCAGGTTATAGTAAGTGTTGAGCGGTATTGATGGTAACTCTTTATTTTGTTTTGTTACATTGTTTTCTGCTATGCATTATGACATTATTTTACAGTCTTTCAGCCTGTATGGTTCCACCACAGAAAGTCTGTTTCTGGTTGATGAAGAAAAGGTACATTTGGCTTTCAAAGCCAGTAAAGTAGAGAATAAAAATCACTCCCCGTTGATCATACCCAGCATGATGATCATTTAATGTGTGGTCTGAAAACTGAAGCAGTGTGCCCAGCACACATCAGCCATCCACAGTGTGTGCTGCGATCTTATCCATGTGAACACCAAAAATAAATTACGATCTACATGTCAGTCCCTTTCATTAAAAAAAGTCACTGACTGCCATGCAAGGCAATTGTTAGGAGAAAATGGGGAAGTAATGTCTCCTTAAAGTTTCAGCAACAAAGATCTTCCCCCTTCAACACATTCAAAAACTATCATCTTGTTTATGGATGTGCAACCAGTTGCTTTTTTTTTTACTTTCTCATGAAATCTCCTCGATCACTGTCTCTTTCTTGTCAGCACATCAAACTCTAACAGTGTTCACTTAAAGATCTAGCTAACTGATATGTATTCAACAACAATAGTAAACAATGGTGCTGAAGTGTATACTAATGTTTGTAAATTATTTGAGACATGGATGTAAGTTTGCACTGTCATACATTTTGTGAGTCCAAGTTTTAGCGGTGTGCTGTGTGCTTGTTTTTATTTTTCTTTTGTGATTTTTTTTCTTTTTGTTTTGATTTAAATTGTGTGTGAGAAAGTGTACTGACACGTTAAATGCTAGAAACTCTTAAAAAAACATGAATATTAGTCATGTATTTATCTTGTAAATAATTACAAAACAATTTATAACACTCTGTTAGATGTCAAAGCCTCTCAGGACTTGAGTCCACAACGTTGTGTCCAATGGGACTGATGAGAATCCTCTCTCTGCCTCACCTCTGTGCTCATTATTAAACCAAGAGGGCATTTCAGTGGCCAAAAGTGGTGTCTTTGGCCCAACTTCACTCTGGTATTACTGAGGTGAACCATAAAAACAGCACTAGAATCAGAGTTGATGTGCCATAGGCAAACACTGCCCTCTAGAGGGTCCACTAAACACAGCACTTGCTGTATGGATACTGGTGAGGATACAGTACCTTGACATAGTTTTAATACAATCTATACTGGTGTGTTCAATGGACACATTGAGAGTCTGGAGGTTTTTTTTTTTTTGGAAAATGGAAATGTGCTGTCTTTTTCAGATCATCTAGATGAGTAACATGAATTATCTTCCCTTGAATCACTTACCATAATTGTTTAATTTCTGCCAATAATCCTATAAATGACTTTGTTTTATTCATACTATCTGTTAATTTATGAAATAATTATGAATATTATCCTTTTTTTTGTTTTAAGGATGACTATTCTGTATTCTGTTGATTCCTCTGAACAGTGCAGGGCCCCAAGGTGATGAGTCTAATATGCACACACAGTCACACACACATAAACTCACTGTGATCTTTATTTCAGGGGTATCCTTACTGATATTGCCTCTGAGGTTGAATTGTGTTTGCCTGTTGTATAAACATACAGAAAGAGTGAAAACAGGGTAATACTGAGATCACAGGTGTGAATGTGTGTGTGTGTACATAAGTGTGCATGCAAAATGTAAAGCCCACCTCCTGTCGCTGCAAACCCCTGTCCTGTTTTCCTTCATTTTCTTTTCTTTGCTTTCTCACCAATGTCACAAAAAATGGAAGTGTGTTCTCAGTATGTTGTGTGTGATTATTGAAAGGTGTGGTTTCAGAGTGGAAATCATCCAACGACGGGGAGAGGGAGTGGTCAGCCAATGTGTTGCGCCCATATGACATGAGGGATGTGGACAGGGAAAGGATGAGGCAGGAGACAGATAGTTTATATTTAAAAAAAAATAAATAAATGAAATTTAATGTATCATAAAAATACAATAGAATATGCTTGTATTTTCCCATTTAGTTATTAGAACAGTCATTCACTAATAGGATGTTTAAATGAAAGCCGTTGAATGTCCGGGGAGTTTCAAACATTTATGTTGTGCCCTGAAGTTATGGCAGCTTAAAAACACATGGGGTTTCACCCATGTTACGTCTGAATTAGTACACCTCTCCCCCAATAAAAATGAAATATATAAAATTTGGTGTATCTGATATCTATGGTGATTGTGCCTTTCACTATATCTGCATGGTTTTTGTGATGTACTGATTTTTCCATCTCTCAAAGTGGACGCTTGTCCACTGACAGGCAAGACCTATGCAAAAATCAACTGATGGGTTTTCCAGCATCCATTCAGAAAACACAGGTACCCGCCAGAACAACAACAATAAATACTCAGGTTAACACCTGAATCTTGTGTCATTATTTTCATGTGGGAGAGAATTGAATCAGAGCAATGAGTGTGATTAAAAGGGCTGGTATACATTACCTGGCAGAATAATGGTATGAATACAATAGGTGGGAGTTTAAAGTATGCAAAAAAGGAAAGAAAGGTGTGGTAATGAAGTGTAAACACAGTATGCAGATTTAATCAGGGTGGGGTGCTATATGACCAACATAGAGAATTATTGGCTTAGAATGGAGGCTTTAAAGGGGAGAAATTAAAGGTGAGAAAACAAGGAAGATCGGCACTAACAGTAAAGTGAGGATGCTATTAAATTAATTAAAAAATTTTACTGTATAATTTTAATTCATATAAAAAAACCCTAAATGAAATCAGTACTTGCAGTGACCAGTTTGCCTTCAAAGCAGTGCCAGTTCTCCTTGATACACATGCACACAGTTTTTCAAGGTACTTGGCAAAGAGGTATCTATTTGGCAGTGTGGATTTAGGCTTTCTCAGTTGCTTCTGTCTCTTCATATAATCCCAGACTGACTTGATGATGTTGAGATCAGGGCTCTGTCAGGGAGGGGCATCCCATCTGTCGCAGGACCCCTGGTTCCTCTTGTTGCTGAAGATAGTTCTTTGAGACTCTGGCTGGCTGTATAAGATCATTGTCCTGCTGCAGAATAAATCTACGACCGATCAGATGCCTCCCTGATCGTATGGATAAGAATCTAAACTTCTAAAGTGCCTAAAACGTTTGCATAGCACTGCATGTAAGATTATGTATGTCCAGAAGGGTGACAAAGAGGGTGGTAAAAGAGCCCAAACAGAATAAGAAAACATCCACTTTGGTGGCAGAGTGTTTCCACATTTGTAGTGTCCTGAGACAGATACTAAACATCCTGTAGTTGACCTCTGACCTTTCTGTGGACTAAAGTATTGAAACGATTTTCCTTTAGAGGGATCACATGTACACAGCCATGTAGGATTCCTCTGTTACCTCCTGTCACATGAAACAGGAACAAAAAAGAGCTTTATGGGAGGGACAGAAGAGGTAACTGGAGCAGGTATACATTGCAGACCTGCTATAACCTGTTTATCTGCTTCACCGGTCTCTGGTTGTGATACTGGACTATTTGCCATTAGCCACCAGTGTAACACACTTTGGAAAATGGCCTGAAGCTGTGGTGCTAAATGAAGCAGGATTTGGTCATCAGCAGTGGCTCTCAAACGTATTCACATAAACTGACACAAATGAAATTAGACCCCATTTTGTAAGGTTTTGTCCCAGCTGGGTCCTCCTTCTGACTTTTTTTAGTGTTTAATTATAAGATTAATAAGAAGTGTATGAAACCTATGATCAAAATAGTCATTCAGACCCCACTTTACCAAAAACACTGATTTAGTGGATGGTGACCAAATATAAAGTAAGTCTGACATTGGTACATCGGCTACACTAGTACAATCAGTACCCATAATTTTCTTTATAGAAACGTGTAGCTGTTACATTTAATCATAAATAACATATGACTTTTTTTAAACCGTTCTCTCAATCTTCACGTCAGCGTAAAATGTGTCTAAATTCCTGCTGTTTCTGACACAAGTTATACCGGTTGGGTTAGGCTGTAATATGAAGCTGACTTCGGCTGACTGAAGTCTCAGTGACAGAAAGCAGCACTCAGCCCTCCTCACCTGCTCTCGTTAAAAACCCAACATAGCATCCTAATAATACGATTTTTATTCGGCTCTACGCATATTCCCGACCACGGTAAGTAACACTGACCTAGCTTTAGCTGTCTGTGGGCGCTTTATTATTTTTATTTTAGCACTGATTAAACAGAAAGATGTTTGCTAGCTTGACGTGTCGGCGCGGTTAACTAAACATACAAACAAACACTGGACTAGCAGTATAGCAGCCTCTCCGCGTTGTAAATGGTTATAATGGTTATAGAGCTGTCTGCTTGAAGTATATACATCAGCTGAAGGCTAGTTGACCGCTTCCCTGCGCCACTCTGGCGGACATTATCGCCTGTATTTGCTGTAAGTTAAGCGGTTCACCTGGTGTAATTAATGGCCATGCAAGGATATACAACCTCAATGGTTTACTAGACGAATGCTTCTCAGTGGGAAATGCATTGTCGAAAATCTAGTTAGATAACATTCGTGGTTTGTTGTCTTCTGCAGGTGGCAGCCGACATGACAAATGGAAAAATGCATCATCATCATCGGAGGAGCATACCCGTGTCCTGGCCTATAAATATTCGCTAAGAAGAAGCAGCTTCAGTGATAGTAAATGTGTCAGTATAGCGTTAGAAATCTGCAAACACCTCCTGTGGGATTGTGATATATCCTGGGATCCCAAAAAAGATAAGTAGATGAAGCAATTCTTGAGTACCACAGCAACAATAATCCATAAGGATACACAGTGATTTCTTATCTGGATGACAGTAGCAAGTGTGTGGTTGATCATCCCAGACAACACAGAGGTGACAGGAAGAATGGATATCCTGCTCTAACGCCCTGAAGATAAATATTAGGATTGGTTAAGTGTGTGACTGCAGGATCAAGAGTAGGCATGCATAGCCCTGCCGCTGAAATTGTGGCAGGGTACCCTAGTGGGTGTGTGGTGGATAAAGATGCTAATCCAGAGACAACCTTGGGGAGTGCCTGCTCTCCGGTGGACTACATGAGCATCACTAGCTTCCCCAGGCTGCCAGAGGACGATGCGATGTCCGGGGAAAACACATTGAAATCTCGCAAGGATGATGACAACGTCCTGAGTGAGCAAGATACAGGTCAGACATTCAGACCAGATGCCATACTTCAAAATATACTGGAGTGTGTTTAGGTTGCTGGTTGAATTTGAATTCCAAACAGTGCTTTTTTGTGCATTGCATGCATGTAGAGTCCAGGAATCTGTGTTTGCCTCTTTAGTAATGTTGGCAACATTAAACTGGCAATTTTGTGACTGGAGTTTGGTGGAGAAACAGCACATATTGGGTGCTCGTTCCTGTTCCACCTAAGCCTTTTGTTTTGTGTTGTGCATCTCAGACCCGGATCTGTTTTTGAAGTCGGCTCGTCTCCAGCGCCTCCCATCCTCAGCCTCTGACCTGGCCAGCCATGACATTGCATCCCTGCGGGAGACCTCCAGAGACCCCTTTACAGAAGAGTGTGCCTGCCAGCGAGATGGACTCACAGTCATCATCACAGCCTGTCTCACCTTTGCCACTGGAGTCACTGTAGCTCTCATCATGCAGATCTACTTTGGAGACCCACAGGTAGCATTATATCTGTATTATTTGCAGCCATTCTTGCAATAGTATTGCTTCTCTCACATGATTATGGGATTAAATGTAATTTCACATGTTTGATCCCTTCCACTTAACACCAGATCAATTCAAAGACGTCAGCAGCTTCTCCTTATCTTCTTGCATGTCATGTTTCCTGAAAGGTCTTCAACCAAGGAGCAGTGGTGACAGATGTGGCTCAGTGTACATCTCTTGGGTTTGACGTTTTGGGGAAGCAGGGATCCAGTGTTGATGCTGCCATCACTGCCGCCCTCTGTTTGGGGATTGTGCATCCTCACACCTCTGGTTTAGGAGGGTGAGTTGTAAGAACATGTTCATCTTCTCTAAACACTGATTTTCTTAGACATAGTTGAATATGATTTAGAAGCTGGCTTTGTGCTCTGTTGCCATTTAGTGGTGGAGTTATGTTGGTGCATGACATACGAAAGAATGAGACAAGGGTCATTGACTTCAGAGAGACGGCACCGTCTGGCATCCTTGAGGAGATGCTGCAGACAAACCTTGATCTCAATGTAAGGCATCTGATGTATTCCCTCCTTCTATTTAATAGATTTTCACTAAGAGAATAGAAGACTATTTTATTGTTATTGTTCAGTGCTGCAGCTAATTTGAGCATACTACTCTTCTTGCTCCATTTCAGCCTGGTCGGCTAGTGGGAGTACCAGGCATGCTCAGTGGGATGCATCAAGCGCACCAGCTGTATGGCAGGTATGGTATCTATTATGTAATACTACTTTTATTTATCAAATCTTTCTTAATGCATGAATAAATGTTCATGATATGCTGTTTTATTTCCCTCCATTCTGTCCATTTCTTTTAAGATGAGAATAGTAAAAGCTTACAATTATGTAAGCTCTGCCAACCTCTGACAAAGCCTGTGCTTTTCACAGAGTCCACAGAGTGAACTCTCGTACTGAAAGTATCACCAGCTGTGTTCAAAGAAAAGACAGGGTTATTGCTTTTTTTAGCCAGGGTGTCAGGCTGCAATTATACTGATGCTGTGTAATTATTACTGATGCCTCAGCTGGTAAGAGGATGATGGTAAAGCCTGTGTGTAAAACTAGTGCTTGTTCCAGCGAGATGGACAATTATGTGCAAAACAGTTGAAAATCTGTTGAGAGTGTCTGCATTGCTAAACCAAAGGCCAATCTTTCCTCACTTTTGAATTCCCCAGAATACCGTGGAAGGATGTTGTTACCATGGCAGCAGATGTGGCCAGAAACGGATTTAATGTTACGCATGACTTGGGTAAGTATAGTGTAATGTAGTGCAAACCACTGGGTGAAGTCACTGTCACTAATGTCACCTCCTGCGATTAAAAAAGCGGCCTGTGTGTGGGTCCTGAACAACATGAGGTGATGTAATTTATAGATTAGGTGTGATGTCATCTGCCTTTCTTGTCTCCCCTAGCTGAAGCTCTGGCTAAAGTTAAAGACCAAAACATTTCGGATTCATTTCGGGATTTGTTCCTCCCCAACGGCCAGGCTCCTCTCTCTGGGCTGTTCAGCAGACGTCTTGATTTGGCGACCATCTTGGATGCTGTCGCAGCTAAGGGGATATCTGAGTTCTACAGTGGAAACCTGACGCAGGAAATGGCTGCTGCAGTAAGGAGGGTTTTTTTTTTGTCATCTCTCCCCATCTCTAAGAATCATTATATAAATCATTAATTCTGCATTGACTCCTTGAGAAGTCACTTTTACCCATCTGACACTATGTCCCTTTTGTACTTTCACTTATCATGATGAAATAATGATGTCAGGTTCATTACTCTGTGGTACCAATGAATGATTTTAAAAGACCATATTGTTTAGTCACACAGAAAAACCCACAAAATGAGATGTGAAACCAAATTAGGAATATTATTACAAAATGAGTTGTGTTTAATGTGGAGTTCAACACAAACTAACTAATCAGATTTATTCATTTGTGCTTTGTATATGTAAGCAGAATTGGTATATAAAAGTTACACAGAATTAACAAATTATTAGTTATGATTTTCTATGTTATGATGTCAAAATATTTTAGATGTTAATGCAGTGCAGTGAAACAACATAAATACAGTATAAAGAAGAGTCGACAAGACTAAAAGTAAAATACACAACAGTTATTCCAACAGTAATTATTTACACAGTTAAACAGGGTGTATGTATTAGCATTATATTGGCTCCAGGCAGTTAATTGAGTGGCTAGCTAGGTTAGCAAACATTCAGCTGATTATATAAAAACTAAATTCTATGAACAAAAACAAAACAGAGGAAATAAAATGAGTACCTAAATATAATATGCTCCATCACTGGTAGTTGGAGAGTAGATGAAATGTATACTTAGTTGCAGATCTGCTTAAAGGCTTCATCTAAAAATGTAATTGAAGCATTAACAGTTATAAATTGAGCCAGTAGGGTTTGCTACTAGTGACAAAACCCCTCTGACACCAGCTGCTGGTGGCAGAATAACAACGAGAAAGCAATCAGGCAAAAACAAGGATACGCAAAAAATAGAGCTATTAATAGACCGTACAACCTTGTGATATGATGCGAGCAATACAAATAACACCACATACTATACAGGATTTGTTGGTTGGTGATTGTAAACACAAGCATTCAACGTAAGCCCCTCCCCCACAGCTCAATGAAACCAGAGCGAGTTAAGAGCAAGGTGACAGAGCAGAGGTGGTCGAGCGAACTAGACACATGGTGATGTAACCAGGCCCCTACCTCACATGCTGCGTGCTGTTATTGGCTGGGAGCTACACACCCATCACCCAAACGTTGAAGCCTAGAGATGTCCTGAACCCAGCAAAAAAGGAAATACAGGTATAGGGTAGGGTCTCCGTAGATACATACACTGCCACATATTTCTAGTGGATCATAAGTGATGATTGAGAGGGATTATGTTTATATGAATATGTACATAGTTTGTCTTTAAAGGGGGCCTATTCTGCTCATTTTCATCTCTGTATTTGACCTCTGGTGACTGTATTATAGTATTGAATGATTTATTTATTTTATTTATTTGTTTATTTTGTACTGGCCCTTCATGCAGCCCCTCAGTTCAACCTCTGTCTTTAACAGGTTGTCTTAGTTCCTTTCGCTTTGAGGCCTCCCTCCTTTTGAGCCCACTCTTTTCTATTTGGCCAGTTTTCCAGAATCCTGCTGAGGGGCAGCCATATCAGTGACGTGTTAAGTTATTGCTGATGGTTTTATGTTTTTAAATGACTAACTAACAAGAAACTGTGACTGTTGACAACTTACAGGAAATGAAACATGTTCCTTATCTAATAAGAAGAGCTTTGTTAGTGCAAAATCAGTTCGACATACGAACATATGGAGATATTTGGTTCAGTTAGAAATGGATGGATGGATGGAAATGGAGCGTTCAGAGCAGTCTGAAGCTGGTTCTCACCGTTGTTTTAAAGCTTGACATGATTCCCCAAAAGACCACATTTTCACATTAGACTGAATACCTGTGCTACAGCTACTGAATATAAAGCAGTTCACATATAAGGTTGATATGGGATGTGGGTAGCCGTCGCAGCATATAAAAGGGTAGCAAACTATGGTACACCACACTGTGACATTTACACTCTTTCTGCACTTTCCAGTCTGTGCAATGCAAATGTTTCAGTCTCTCAAATTTCAGCCTCTCCCTTACTCTTAGGGACCTGAGCTTTGTCCTTTTAATTTCAAAAGTGAGCGACTCAAATTCCAGTATGTTTCTAGCTACAAACCAGAGGTCATAACAACTTATAATGTCATAACAGGCTTTCTTTCACTATCAATACATTGGTGAATATATTAGGTAAATTAGAAGACTTAATTGTGATAACTTCACTATGCTTTTTTAAAAGGTGCAAGCAAGAGGTGGGGTTCTCACAGAGGATGATTTTGGAAACTACACCACAGTCCTACAGAAACCAGCAGAGATCACCTACCAGGGTAAATACTATTGATTACTACTATTTAATATATATTTGAGCTGTAAATAGGATGGGAGGATCCCATCCTATTTACTGTTGGATCTTTATATATCAACTGTAATAGTAATTACAGTAATTTCTTCCAGTGCTATAAATACATTATGTATATTTATATTATGTATAATCACAGAGGTGACAAGGTAGTGAGTAACCAGTGGAGACAAGCACACCTGAATACTTTGTTTGCATTAGCATTGGCTATTGTTGACCCAGCAATGCAAATATAATGTGCTTGACACCCATCTGGTGTATGCTGTATTTTTATTGTTTCTGTTTCCTCATGTGTATCCTGTTATATATTGTATTGTATACAGTATTTTTTTTTAAATAATTATTTGTGTATATTGTTCTTGTGAATTTTGTCACATTTGTTTTATTTCTGTATTGTATGACTGTACAGTAGCAAGTTAAAGTTTTACTGTTACAATTACAAGTTGTATGTTTAAATATTGTCATTTTCTTTGCATTGTACTTTGTACACACCTTGTCAATTTTTATGTCTTCATGCCAGCGATAGCCTGGTGGGGGGCATTATGTTTTCAGGTTGTCTGTTCCATTTCCGAGAACACTATATCTCAGGAACACCTTGAAGGAATTTATAAAACATCTGATACGTACGTCCACCTAGAGTCAATTATGAACTAAATCGAATTTGGTGATCAAAGGTCAAGGTCATGGCGACCTCACAAAACATGTTTTTGGCTGTAACTCAAGAATTCATACAGTAATCATGACAAAGTTTCACACAAATGTCTAATAGGATGAAATGATGAAATCATGACATTTTATATCTGAAAGGTCAAAGGTCACTGTGACATGTTATACAAACACATTTTTCTGGCCATTGTTCAACACCATAACTCAGGAACAGAAGGGGGGATTGTGGCCATATTTCACATTTGGTCAGATAGTTAATTGGTGAAACTAATCTTGTGTAGCCACTTTGCCACTGTGGTGATTGTATAGATCTTCTGTGCTGCTGGGTTCCAGCGACAATCATATCTGAAGCATTGTTGTGAAGACATATAAGGAAAATACACTTGATTCCTTTTTTAATTAAATTCCCTCAAAGACTTCACTACAAATATTATGAGCCTTGACAGACGTGGATGTAAACTATAACTTCATTGGATGGTGGAGGTGTACAACAGCAATGCAGTATTTCTAGTTATTTATAATTCTAATTTCTTGCTGTAACCTATCTAAGTTTGCTGCAAAAATGACCCCATTTCACCACAGAAATACAATTTTCCATTCTGTTTTTTTTTCTTCTAAAGGACACCACGTGATGGCAGCCCCAGCCCCACATGCAGGTGTTGCCCTGATCACTGCCCTTAATATCTTGGAGGGCTACAACATTACCAGCCAGCTGCCCAGGAACAGCACCTACCACTGGATTGCAGAGGTAGTTTATTTATTAACTGTTTCACCCCTGCACAGCATAAACATTGTGCAAAGTGCAGTAATTCAGTATATATACTGTTGTTTTGTATTACTCTCACAGTCTGTGAAGATAGCTCTGGGTCTGGTGAGTGGGCTGGGAGACCCCATGTTTGACACTTCTGTCTCAGAGCTTCTAGCCAAAATGCTAAGGTAGAGATCCACCCCACTGTCTTTTTCCCATCTTTTAATTATATAATATACTGTGTAAATTTATCCTAATTCAGCGAGATGTTCTCACTGAACCCTGTGCTTTGTTGTTTCCATTTCCAAGTAAATCGCAGGCTTCCGTACTCCGCCAGATGATCAGTGACTCTCAGGCTTTCCCTGTCAGCCATTACACTACATCATTTACCTTGGAGGAGGGTACAGCAGCTGCCCAGGTCATGGTCATGGGCCCAGATGACCACATTGTGTCAGTTGTAAGGTACGCCATGCTTTTAATTAAATTGCTATTGCACATTGTCTGCTCAGTGAAATCCGGGTGGCAGTAAAGAGTGGTTTGAAATTATTGAAAACTTAATGAGATTTTTTTTCTGTTATTATTTTTGGCTCTTGCAGCTCTCTAAACAAACTATTTGGCAGCGGGATAGTGACTCCTTCAGGAATTCTTTTGAATAGCCAGATCCTGGACTTCTCCTGGCCTAATAAAACAGAGAGCTCATCACCTAACCCAGTAAGTATGCCCTTTCTTGTTTAATTGGTAAAGTATAGATTGTTTTCTTATTGAGATACTTGTTGTAGCTTCTGTTGGTCCATGTGTTTTTTGTTCTCATTGGCTGTAGCATAACAACCTCCAGCCTGGGAAGAGGCCCATGTCCTTCCTGATGCCCACAGTAGTGAGGCCAGCGGTGGGGTTATGTGGCACATATGTAGCAGTTGGATCTTCCAATGGAGAGAAAGCTCTGAGTGGCATCACACAGGTTATTACTTACTGGAATAATATATTTTTCTTACTTATATTTATATTTATATTTATATTCATGTAGAAAAACATTTTTCTGGAGGTGCTTTTTGACCTATATTATTCATAACAATTAATTTAGTAATGCACTAATTTTCATATTGTTTTCTGATTCTTCAGGTGTTGATGAATGTTCTGTCTTCACGTAAAAACATGAGTGACAGTTTAGCGTATGGTAGACTACATCCTCAACTGCAGCCCAACACTCTCCTGGTGGATTGTGAGTTTTTCTTACTGACTTATCTATTGTGTATAGTAAGTTCTATAGTTAAGTTCAAAGATAACAGATTCCATTCAAAAACTGTGCTGTAAGTAGGTGAGTTTTTTCATTTCCAATTACAGCTGTCATTTGCTACTACCATGCCAATTGCATTTAGATGTACAAACTCTGGTTCAGTGGTTGCTCTGTGGAGCGTGAATACATGTCACACGCTATATATGTTGTACTGAGTTAATAAACTGGTAGAGAATAAAATGACTGTAACTTCTGTTCCCTGAAAGAGAGGAATGAGGTACAACACTAGGTAGTAACGCTGCACAACTGGTCTCAGTGAAGAGCGCCTACTGAACTGAGGGATGACCATGATGACAGATGTATGAAGTGAGGCCACACGGGGGCATGATATCCCATACTGTATCTGTTGTACAGCACTCCTCTCCTTCAGAGAACATGAGTTTATAGTCATAACATTTCATTTCAAGCACTAAGTGAAAGGCTACTAGACATGTGATTGGTATTTAAGATGATAAATGCAAAGCACCCACACTCGAGTCTGATTGCTACACTACCTGTGTGAACACCAGAAAACAAGAACATTTGAGTACCAGGTGTAAATGATTTTTATTCAGTTTGACATTTATTATTCATCATTCATTCTTCCCAGTAATGTCTAACCACTGCCTCATCCTCTCCTACAGCTGAGTTTCTAGATGAAGACGTGGAGATACTGCAGACCAAAGGTCACAAGGTTGAAAGAATAGATGTTCTGTCATTGGTGGAAGGCACCCGGAGAACTAATGACCTCATCATAGGGGTGAAGGACCCCCGTAGTGCTGATGCCTCAGCTCTCACTATGTCCAACATGCCCTAGTGCATCTTCCCTTCCCATATTCACATATAATCAAACATTGAGTTGCAGTTAGTTTTTGGCCTGTGAGGTACTTGAAGAATGTTGCACTCTGAGCATATGACCAGGAGTCCTGGTGTAAATTAATGGATTCTTTGCACGAATGAGCAGACTTAAAGCGATGTTTCGGCGTAATTTCAACCTAGCGTCATATTCATCATGAGGTGCTGATTAGATAGACCTCATGGTGCATGTGACGCTAGGTGGAAATTACGCCGAACCATCGCTTTAAGTTCAGCAATGATGCCACACCATGAAGCCACCATTTAAAACACATGCATGGTCCTCAGCACATTTTCTCCATCTCTCTGCTTTACAATTCTTCCACTGCATTTAACCATTCCTCTTTAATACATAAGATCACATAGAAAGGGGAAGAAGGTGATAATATTTAAGCCATTGATTAAGCCCGGCATTGTCACACCTAAACAGAACAGAGGCTAAAACATTTACCTTCTTGCTTTTTATATTGTGTTTAACAATGGTTCAATGTTGTTTGGTACAGTTGCTGGAGTTTTAACTGTTGCGAACGATCAATAGCTCCTTGGGACATTCAGTGTGTGTGTGTGTTAAGACTAACACATTAAAGAAAATGTCACAGAAATATGGTAAGAGCTTCACATCTAAATTGATTCCTTTTTAAACATCAGGATTTGCTTCACTTCAACAGGTGTTAAATATTAGAAATGGTAAAATATGTGTATTTAGATATTTAATTTAATAAATTTAGTTGTTGCACGGTTTTGTTATTTAAAGTTTGTTTTTTTAGTGGGGACACTTGATTTTAGAATGGAAGTAATCATATTCTTTGAAGATTAACTGAATGTAATCTGTCTATTTTTATATGAACATTTGATTTCTACTGTTGTAACACAATGGATACAAACAGTACATTTTAGAAAAGGCTGTTATGTTTATTTTTTGTGTATTTGTGAATTCATTTTAGGTTGTGTATTTGAAGTAAGAACAAAGAGCTTTTGTAAAGCAATGCATTCTAAAAACGGTTCAATATGAGTTCAGAATGGCCATTGCTGACTGATCAAATATGTCTTTAACTTTACTCTCTCTGTTGTTGAGTACTAGTGCAATATGGCTATTGATGCTTGTTTCCTGTACTGTAGAGTACCAGCACACATTTGCACAACATCTGATGTTTGACTCCATGTGCATTTGTTTTTAATAAAAAATGAGCACCGTCCAAACCCAAGAAATAAAATGTTTGCACACATCCAAAGAACAAAGACTGTTTTTCCTTCTTCTTTTTTTCGTCCTTACATGGGCATCTTGAGCATCTGACCTACTGTAAATAATTAAGTAGCTTGCTGCTTTCAGACACTATAGGTTGGGGGTGGATAGGAGTGTGGAAGGTGATGTAGCGCGCATTTTTGTTATTAATTAAAATGCAGGATGTCAATGAAAGGGCACACGCCATTCAAGATGTTGCTGCTTATATTTAGATAAAAGTGTCATAACAGTGTCCGTGGCACCAAGTACTAGTAATATAACTAACCATAACTAGTAATATGTAACTGGTGAATTTAGTCCTGAAAACAAAAACAAATCAGGATCATCTTTACTGGCCAAGTATGTTACCATGCAAGGAATTCGAATCCAATTTAGTGGCTCACACAAAAATAACAACAAATCTTCAGAAATATACAATATACAAATACGTGGAGTCCGTATTTTGTATTTGCATGGACATACATGGTTTAAAGGGTGAAGTTGAACCAGGGTTTAAAAAAAAAAAAAAGTTTCAATCCTTTCCTCAATTAGGGCTTTATTTTGAAAAGCAAAACCGGATGTCAGTTAGCTTGACGCCGTTTCTGACTTGTGATTCATGTTTTGTTAGCTAATCTGGCTAGCAGATGTCGACTGGTTGAATTTATTTTCTGATGAATATATGTGGTAAGGCCATTTCATGCGTATTATACTGTCGATGATATATAGTGAGTTCAAGCTAACAAATGTGAAAACTAATACCTTTTATTCCTATGCAATTCATTTTGAATTACCTGCAGTGCTACTTAGCTAACCAAGCTAACGTTCGCTAATTGGAGTTTGCGGAGAAGCCAGAAGAACCCGCCTTGACATAGCTTTTATCCTCTTTCTTAGCAGTGTCTGCTGAAAACGCGTTAATTTGAGTTGTGAGTAATGTTCATGTCGACATAAAAATGCTCACAAGTGACATGGGACACGGAATATGTGTGCTCTCTCTGCCGATCACTTCACGTTAGCTTACGTTTGAGCTAAGGCCTGAGCTAAGTTACTGGTGGGCCGATCATGGTGACCAAGCTGCCCACTGTTTATGGTTGTGAATTTATTCAGTGTGTTTGATTTTAATGCAAATCACACAACAGTAAAGAAGCTCCCGACCACCGGCAGTCCCTTTAGTAATTGTTTGACATGTCTGCTGCTGTACGCGCTTCACCGCCGGTCATCGAGATGTCACTTGTTGTTAACGCTAGCTATCCGGCCATAACGTCGTCTATTTACTGGATTTGAATAATGAGAGAAAGCATTTTATACTAGACGTTGTCTCATCTGAAGCTTGAATGGAACAGCCTTTAACAGAAATTGTTTAGCTTTCTATGTAGCGTACGAGCAACTATACAAGTTAATTTGTATTGCTGAAATCCTGCATGTATCTACTTTGACTTTTCTGTCGTTTTTTGACTGTGACAATAGTGGTGTATGTGGATGGGTTGTGATCTGTGTCTTTCTCGTGTTGAATTTCAGCATAAAACGGTTAAAACGCCACTCCTAGTAAGAGAGGAGGATGGCGCATCGACGCACCCCACCTCAGCTGTCCCAGAGGACGGAGTACCTGGAAGCTGATAACGACTCCGACCGGGACTCTGGTGTTGGCGATGATGCTGGAGAGGATGCTGACAGTTGCCATGGAAGCCCATTAACAGAAGAGGAGAAAGTCAACAAGCAAGATGGCGAGGGGGGAGAAGATTTTACAGTTTTTGTTGCCTTTCAAGGGAATATGGAAGATGAGGACTTCACTCAAAAGCTTGACACTGTCCTCAGTGGTATACCTAACATGCTTGATATGGGTTAGTTACATTTTGTTTAATTTTCTCATAATGTTGGAAAAAGTCAGTGTTTTGAGACACTGCATCTCCAAAGACAAACAAATAGGAGCTGCCCAGTGCAGTTGTCTACCAATGAAGATTTTGCAGGTCTCACTTTCAGTCTTGGAGACTAAATTAGCTGTCTGCCGAGCTGAATACAATACTTAGTAAAAAGAATTGATCCTCTTGGAAATTTACACATTTTATTGTTTACAGTAGATGTAATAAGTTCTTTGACAGTGGTTAATAAAATGTTACTTAAATGACCAAAAAAAGACAAACCTCTTCAAATTGCTTTAAAGTACAAGTGAGTAATAATTGACTCCTGTCAGCCCGTTCAAGTCAATATTTGGTGCAAATAAGTGTGTTTCAGCTTTGTGCGTTGAGACATTGTAGCACTAGTTGTAAGCCCATTGTGTCTCCCTTTTGAGTTTCAGAGTTGCTGTAAGCTTCTTGGTGGCCTACTGCATCAGTTCCCTTTTCCTATGATTTACCTGACCGCACACAAAGAGTTGTTCAGAACCTGAGAAACATTATTTCCTAATGTTTCTTTTTTACTAAATTTGTCATAAATATGTTTCTTAGTTACCTAGTCTTTACAATGTTGATTTACCAGGTAACTGATTAATACATGATTAATGTATGCATGTTGGGCTCTCCAGATACAGAAAAGTCCCACTTTCTCAGTTATTTGGGGAGATTTGTTTTCATTTTGACATTGATCAATCTCTTTTTGTCTTACATCCACTGCGATTCAGTATTGTTAAACATTTACAAGAGAGATAGAAACTCGAAATGTACATTTAAAACCCATTTCCATTGTATATTCCAGTCTTTTATTTCTACCAATTTCTAATTAATAATATCTTGATTTTTCTTTTTTACACTTTTATTCCAACAACATTCTTTTAGACTCAGAGAGGCTGCAGCCGCAGCATGTAGAGCCATGGAACAGTGTGCGGGTTACCTTCAACATTCCTCGGGATGCTGCGGAGCGACTCAGACTGTTGGCCCAAAACAACCAGCAGCAGCTCCGAGAACTGGGGATTCTCTCTGTGCAGATAGAAGGTAACAGCACAGCCTTCATAATGGGATGCAAGAGGAAATCGGTCATATGCAAGAATGTTTTTGTATATTTATCATTAATCTGTCTTACTTTTTGTGAGAGGCTTGCTTGTGTGTGCGTTTCAAATCTGTTTATTATATAACAACTCTTTATTGTTAAAAGCTAAGCTAATATTCCCTCTGATGTTCAGGGGAAGGGGCCATCAATGTGGCTGTGGGACCAAATAGAGGACAAGAAGTCAGAGTGAATGGACCAATTGGAGCACCTGGCCAAATGAGAATGGATGTTGGTTTTCCAGGTCAGCCTGGTCCAGGTACTAGTTTACTGAATTGATTACACAAACCACCAACAACAAAACTGAAACTGTGCTTTAATTTTGGTTAGTTGTTTCTTTATTAGTAGTTGTAGTAATTATAGATTTTTTTTGTGTACAGTAGTAAATATGCAAACATTGAGTTTTTTCAACAACAAACATGGAAGCACACAAACATGAAATGAAAATCTGTAAAGGCTATTAGTTCACTCACTTGGTACATATTAGTTTTTGTTTACACATAATGATTGTATATGCACATATTTCCATAAGGAGGCGTGAGGATGGTTAATCCATCGATGGTTCCCCCTGGGCCTGGCATGGCAGGTCAGGCTATGGTGCCAGGCAGCAGTGGACAGATGCATCCTCGCGTTCCAAGACCATCTTCACAGACAGGTTCAGGTCTTAATTTCTTGTAGGATAAATGATAAATGTTGTAATTTTGAATATGTTGATGCTTGGACAGTGCAGTAATGGAAAAACTGTCTCACAGATGTGATGGATCCAATGATGCCAGGTATGTCAGTTCAGCAGCAACAGCAGCTTCAGCACCAACAGACAGGTCCCCATGGCCCAGGGCCCATGCCTCCTCAGGCAGCCCATCACATGCAGACTCTGCAGACTGGAAGACCACTCAACCCTGCTGCACTGCAGCAGCTACAACAGCATCACCAACAGCAACAAGCCCAGCAGCAAGCACAGCTTTCACAGCTTGGACCTAGACCTCCGTTCAACCCATCAGGTCAGATGGCTGTACCTCCTGGCTGGAACCAGTTGCCTTCTGGAGTCCTCCAGACTCCAGCCGCCCAAGGAGGCCCTGCCTGGAGGAAGCCCCCACCCCAAGCCCAGATGGTTCAGCGCCCTCCTTCCCTTGCTACAGTTCAGACTCCCAGCCACCCTCCACCTCCTTACCCATTTGGCAGCCAGCAGGCAGGGCAGGTATTCAATGCCATGGGACAGGGTCAGTTACAGCAGCAACAGCAGCAAGGAATGGGGCAGTTTGCTGCTCCCCAGCCTAAAGGCCCACAGGCTGGCCCTGGAGGTGTTGCAGGCCAACCTAGACCCCCTCCACCCCTCCCTCCCACTACTGGACCACAGGGCAACCTCACTGCCAAGTCTCCGGGTTCCTCCTCATCTCCTTTTCAGCAGGGTTCACCTGGGACTCCACCCATGATGGCTCAGAGGCCTACAACCCCACAGGGTTTTCCTCAGGGTGTCGGTTCACCAGGAAGAGCAGCCCTCGGCCAACAGGGTAACATGCAACAAGGTTTCATGGGAATGCCCCAGCATGGACAGACTGGGGCCCAAGTTCATCCAGGTCAGTAACTGTTGGTAACTGTTTCTTGTTAGACTGATTGCACACACAAGAACAGTACATTTGTTTTGCTAATATGACTATTTTACCTCAAAGTAATTCATAAATTAAGTGCTCTGAGTTAACAAACTCAATGATTACTAATTGCAGGCATACCCAAGCGTCCCATGGCCTTTCCAAATCCAAACTTTGTCCAAGGTCAGGTGAGTGCCAGCACTCCAGGAACCCCTGGTGGAGGATCCAATCAGCAGCTCCAGAGCAGCCAAGCAATGACTCACACAGGTAAAATCCTCAACATAGAAGTGATGGAGGGGTACATCTGAGGGGAGACAAAAATGTTGGCCGAGTCATGGAAATTAAAACGAAGTGAAAAGAGAAGAGGCCAGTGCCTGAATCAATATTAACATTTTAACGTATTTGCTCTTTACACAAATGCAAACATCTTGTCAAAGATTCATTAAATGTGGTTCTCATAGAACATAGTCATTACAGAACCATGCTTAGAATTGTCACTTTTATCATGATATAGGAATTACAGAATAAATCATTTTAGGCCTGAAATTATAGCTTGGCTACACAGATGGTTTTCAATGCTACAGCTGGTGGACTAAAATTACAGGGCTAATTAAAAATAATGAACAGCAGTGATTTGTCTGTTACCTGGCATTACATGCTACTGACATCATGAATCTTAATCACAGCATTGTCTAATGTGTGTTTTTTTAATATTATTTTGCTTTCAGTATATCATTGCTTAACACAAAAAAACATAGTGATCTTGTCGTATTTCATATCATTTAGTCTTAATTTAAAATGTAACTCTAATATTTAAAAACAGGAATTGAACAAAACATCTAATGCTAATGAGACATTTTGTTGCTGTAAGAAAAACTTCTGGCCATCTAGTGAGCCACCATATTGCCCTAATATTTTCTCACCCAACTCATCAAGTCCCAGTTACATAGACTTGACTGTTCATGTTTAGACTAACTGTGTATATTAATATTTGACAGCCACATTCGACCACCTATGACTTAACATTTAGTTAGCAGAAGGTGTAGCAGCTTATTACCTGTTGTGATCCCCCTATAAGTAAATTCCGTCTTTTTCCCCCTGTCCATTTTACATCAGGAGCTCAGTCATCAGCTTCCACGCCAAACTCAATGCAGGGCCCACTCCATGCCCAACCCAATGCTATGGGTGTACAAAGTGGCATGGCAGGTCTGCCCCCTGGTACAACTGCTGGGCCTAGTATGGGCCAGCAACAGCCTGGCCTCCAGACCCAGATGATGGGCCTCCAGCATCAGGCCCAACCCGTGTCCTCCTCCCCCAGCCAGATGGTTCAAGGCCAGGGTGGAGGTCAAACTGTCCTCTCAAGGCCCCTCAATCAAGGGCAGAGAGGAGGGATGACCCCACCCAAGCAGATGATGCCTCAGCAAGGCCAGGGGGTGATGCATGGGCAGGGTCAGATGGTTGGAGGCCAAGGTCACCAGGCCATGCTCCTACAGCAGCAACAGCAACAAAACTCCATGATGGAACAAATGGTTGCCAACCAGATGCAGGGCAACAAGCAGGCGTTTGGAGGCAAGATTCCAGCTGGGGTCATGCCAGGCCAGATGATGCGTGGCCCTTCACCAAATGTTCCAGGTAACATGGCTCAGTTCCAGGGCCAGGTTGGCCCACAGCAGATGACTCCACAACAGCAGCAGCAAATGGCTCAACTCCAACAACAGCAGTTACAACAACAGCAACAGCACCAGTTACAACAGCAACAGCAACAGCTACAGCAGCAACAACAGCACCAGCAGATGAGCCAGCAACAGCCCCAACAGGTTCCCATTGCTGGAAATCCTAATCAAGTGATAGGCATGCACGGGCAACAGATGAGGCTACCTGCTGGTCATCCTCTTATCCAACAACAGTTGCAACAGCAGCAGCAGTTACAGCAACAGCAGAAACAACAGCAACAGGCCATGTTACAACAGCAGCAACAACAGGCAGCTCAACAGCACCAACATCCTTTGGGGGATCCTAACAGTGGCACTGGGGACTTGGGGGTCCAACAAATGGTTCCTGATATGCAGGCACAGCAGCAGCAAGGCATGATGACTGGCCCTCAGCACATGCAGATGGGAAATGGCCACTTTCCAGGTCATGGCATGAACTTCAACTCACAATTCCCAGGTCAGATGCCAATGGGGGGACCTTGTGGACAGGCAGGTGGTTTTCCTGTCAGCAAGGATGTAACACTGACAAGCCCACTGCTGGTCAATCTGCTACAAAGTGATATCTCAGCCAGCCAGTTTGGACCAGGAGGAAAACAAGGAGCAGGTGGGGGCAATCAGGCCAAACCCAAAAAGAAGAAACCAGCTCGCAAGAAGAAGCCCAAAGATGGAGAGGGACAACAGCAAATAGAAGGACTTGGGTAACAATCTGTATTTATTAGTTTTTTTCCCATTTTGGCAGCAACAGTTGAAGGGACTTGTATCACTGTTACGTTCATATTTTGATTGAAGTTTATTTATTTATTCTCTCTTTCCTAGTGGTCTTGATGTGGCTAGTGGCATGGAAGATTCCGAACTGCCAAATTTAAGTGGTGAACAGAGTTTGGGCCTAGACAACTCAGGGCCAAAACTCCCTGATTTTCCCAACCGGCCTGCAGGTAAATATCATTGACATAATCAGTTGCGGGTGGGTGCTAGTGAGCAGGCAGTGGAGTAGGCTATGTTTTTCACAAGCTCTGCTGAAATTCTGTCTAAAACTTCTGTTTAGGTGCTCTGCACCCACAAACGGCTACAAAATACTGCTCTAAGTTTGTTATTCTCACTTTTCAGTAGTTAATTTATGGTATTGCTGCGCAAATGGCCAACAGTTCATTAAGTATAAAGTCACTGGCGGAGCCTCCACTTCTGGGTCTAAAGCTGCAAGCTCATCTATTGTGTGGAGCAGTAACTCGACTCAACCAGATAGCCAAATGAAGGGAGCGGATCTGAAAGTTAACCCTTGCTGCCTTTGAAAAAGATACCGCTATACTGCTTAGGTCAGAGCTAAAGACTGTGTTGGCTGAGGAATCCGAGGCTGTCAACTATGAACTACATGCAGTAAAAACAAAAATGGCAAATAATACTGTAAAAATTTGCTGTGATGTGGACACTGATGAAAACAGGAATATTGGAAATGGAGCGTGGGTTAGCATCATTCTCAGATGACATGACTTCATTACAAACAAAGATAGGCAAGAGCTTTTAGTCAGTGATGGACACTCTGACCCCAGGTCTAGAGTAGGCCTGTCACGATAACAAATTTTGGGGGACGATAAATTGTCTCAGAAATTATTGCGATAAGCGATAATATTGTCGTTCTGAGATAATTTTCATCTAATACAATGATAATGGTATAATAATGCAGGTACACCTTTTCAAAGATTAATAAACTTTTATTTTTAAAGAATATTTAACACTAGAACACAATAAATTAACAAACAACCAAAAACAATAAATAAAATGGACTCTCAGTCTCTGTTAACAAAAAATGAACTGGAATAAAACTGCCAGGACCTTTTGTAAACAAAGTTATGAAACAGATGCCTCAATAAGCCATATGCAAAAATCTTTTTAGAAATAATTTCTCAGAGAGGGAGAGAGAGAGATTTTATGGCAGATTCAGCATGTTGACTTTGTGTGGCTTAAGACAGGATCTCTCAGGAGTAGCAATGTTGCCAGCTGTGCTAAACATTCTCTCTGAGCAAATACTACTTTTTACGTTTCCATTATTTATCATTATTAATTGTTTGTATGTTATATTATGTTTATATGCTAGTGCATACTAAAAGACTACTACCGGTTAGGGTTGGGCGATGTGTAGGAAATAGCCGGTCGGCGATGTTGTGGGGGGGGGGACGGGGGGTTGTTGCGTACTTTATTATTTTTTCACTTTGCTTCATGTTTGATACACGTTGTTGTCCGACTCGTTCATAGGAGAGAACGGGAGAGTTTGCTTAGTAGGTAAGTTTTACCTTACAATGACAGGTGCAAACGAGGTAGATTACTCCAGTAAAAGTAAGACTTAGTTAAATGACTTACAAGTCGCCAAATGACTTACTTTAACGAATTTTGTTAGTTTATATAATGCAGATTTGTAAAATATTACTTTCATGAGGGTCACAGTCACAGACAATAAACTTACCATTTCATTGTGGTAGCAGCGCTGCAGCAGATGTAATGAAGTCCACGCAGCACGCTGGATGCAAACTATATTATTCATTATAATGTCCATGGACATAAATTGAGTTCTTTTGCCTTAATAATGATAAAATAATGCACAAAAAATGGTCGGACTGGGAATAATGCGTGCAATCGCCGATGGACACCCGCCGATCGGACCATCCCTACTACCGGTTATTCTACAGGTCTATAGGCTACTATGAAATAAAAAATAATATTTTAAATATTTTATTTGCCGTACTCGAACTGGCAACGAGCTTTCTTTCTGCCTAGTGCCTACCGGTATACTTCTCACGCGGCTCTTTAGCTGCACTCTGTGGTAGGCTACGCCAGGAGTCCCGCCTCCCCACACACCATGCGACTGACAAGTGACTGACATGAGGGTTCACTCATCGTTACTCTAAGGACCGGAGAGAGAGAGAGACGAGGAAAACAAACAAGCATGCAAATGGAATTTATCGCGGCCAGAAAAATTATCGAGCTAATTTTAATTATCATGCGATTAATTGATTTATTGAATATCGCGACAGGCCTAGTCTAGAGAGAAACTGTAGTGTTAGCAGCACATTTAACTGATCAACAGTGAGTGACTACACAAGAGCCAATCAGGTACATGGTTGAGCATAGGTCAGCCATGTTCTGGAAGTGCCCATAACACAATGACTTAGTACTAAGTTACGCATAAAACAAAGGAAATATTTCCACAGAAAGTTCAAAATCAGTTTGTCTCATATTCTCTGAGGTGATGGCACTTGTTAAGTGCCACTACAGACAAAGTACAAATCTTTGGCACATACATAGTGTGAGCTACACATTCAGCACATCAGCAGCAGCAGCAACTGAACCATTGTGTCAACACAGGAGGTGTTCATATACATGGTTGAGCATAAGTCACCTGCATTGTTAAAGTGGTCAGTACCCAATACACAAGTCTTTGGAGCAAACATACCCACTCAAATCTGAACTGAAGGCACAGAAAATACAAATGATTTAACAGCCCATTACGATCAATCCAGTTTATTTTAGCAGCAATTATATTGTACCTGTATTGATTTGCGGATTCTTTAGCTGAATAAACTTAAAGTATGCTAAAGTATTCTGTACTTTAGCTTGTATCTTTTGTGCCCCTGCACTATCCCTAGGCTTTCCTGGCCAACCTGGAGACCAGAGAGTATTGCAGCAGGTACCCATGCAGTTTATGCAGCAGCAACAGCAGCAGCAACAACAGCAACAACAGCAGCAGCAACAACAACAGCAGCAGCAGCAGCAACAACAACAACAACAACAACAAATTCAGCACATGCAACAGCAACAAATACAGCAACAACAAATTCAACAACAACAAATGCAACAACAAATGCAACAGCAGCAAATACAGCAGCAGCAGCAGCAGCAGCAGCAGCAGCAACAATTGCAACAACAGCAGCAGATGCAGCAACAACAGCAGATGCAACAGCTGCAAATGCAAGGTCTCCAGAATGCTCAAGGGCAGCAGGGAATGACAGGGCCACAGAGTTCAGGTCAAGGCCAGCCACAGATGCACCCTCATCAGTTGCAACAACAGCAACAGCAGCAGCAAGCTCAACAGCCACACCTGCAGCAACAGGTATCATTAATATTTGCAATATTTGAAATCAACACACTGGTTTTTCATTCATCTGTGCATACATTGATCCCCATTTTATATTTTAGCAACAGCAGCAAATGATGATGATGCTGAAGATGCAGAATGAGCAGGCTAAGAATCGCATGTCCATCCCTCCAGGAGGGCAACTCCCTCCTCGGGGCATGGGCAATCCACCTGAGGTTCAGAGGCTTCCTGTCTCACAGCAAGGCAACATGCCTGTAATGATCAACCTTCAAGGGCATGGAGGAGTACCGCCATCACCTGACAAAACCAGAGGGATGCCCCTGATGGTAAACCCTCAGGTGAGGTCAAAATACTAAGGCAAAAACATATTCCATTATACATGGAGGAACAGGAGCCCCCTTGCTATGATGGCCAATGTTAAAGGAAAATAGCCATGCACATAATTGTAAGAAGAATAGAAACATAACTTGTATTAGTTAAATTCATTAATGTGATGACATATAATGTATAACACCATATTTACATTCACATCATGACTTGAACTGTGTAGAGTTTATTTTATTTTAACTAAAATGTTGTGTTTGTCCTCCTTTTGTAGCTTTCAGGCGCAGCACGAAGAATGTCCCTTCCTGAAGTAGGGCAGGGTCCTCAAGGCACTGGATCTGAAGATGCTCCTGCAGGGGCCCACCCAAAGCAGGACAGACCTGGTGGTCCAGAAATGGGGGTACAGGCTGGAAATGGGACCCAACAGATGATAGCCAACCAGGCCTCCAACACTCACTTAATGAAGCAAGGCCCTGGTCCATCACCAGTGCCCCAGCACACTGGAGCCAGTCCCCAGCAACAGTTAGCCACTCAGTCCCAACAAGCAGGCCCCGTGCCTGGCCTTCATTTCCCCAATGTCCCCACAACCTCACAGAGTTCCAGGCCCAAAACCCCTAACAGAGCCAGCCCCAGACCGTACCACCATCCCCTCACCCCAACTAATCGTCCACCCAGTACTGAGCCCTCCGAAATCAACCTTTCACCTGAAAGGTTAAATGCCTCTATTGCAGGGCTGTTTCCTCCCAAAATTAACATTCCTCTGCCTCCCAGGCAGCCTAACCTAAACAGGGGATTTGACCAGCAGGGTCTCAACCCAACAACTCTGAAAGCCATTGGGCAGGCCCCTCCTAGCTTATCTCTACCAAGCAATAACAATGGCAGTGTGGGTGGAAGTAACACTAACAGTCAACAACCTTTTTCCACTGGTACCGGAGCAGGAGGTGCAGGTGCTAAACAGGACAAGCAGTCTGGAGGGCAGGGTAAGAGGGCAAGTCCTAGCAATAGTCGGAGGTCTAGTCCAGCCTCTAGTCGCAAGTCAGCCACTCCAAGTCCAGGAAGACAAAAGGGGACAAAGATGGCCATCAACTGCCCTCCCCATCAGCAGCAGATGGTCAACCCTCAGGGGCAAACCATGATGCTCAGCCCTACCTCAATACCCCCAAGTCCAATATCTATGCCCTCACAGATGAGTGGGAGCATGGAGGCACAACAGACCCAGAGTCCTTTCCATGGGATGCAAGGTAATCCTGCTGAGGGAGTAAGGGAGAGTCAGGGATTGATGACAGCAGAGCAGCGACAGATGCCTCAGCCTCAACCCCAGCTGCAGCCTCTGAGGGAATTATCAGCCCCTAGAATGGCTAGTCCTCGTTTCTCCACGCCTCAGCAGCCTAAACCTGACTTGGAACTGCAGGCAGGGACAGTTGATAGGCAGCCAACACACACAGCACCTTTGCAGGACTCTGAGGTCTCACCTGCTCTCAGGGCAGCTCCAACCTCCCTCAACCAGTTACTGGATAACACGGGTATCCCAAACATGCCTCTTCGGCCTGTACAGAGTAATACTGTTGGGGATTTTATGGGAAAGGACAGCCCCAAGTCTGCTTTGGATCCAGAGAGACCACCCTATAGTAATTCCCAGGGCGCAGACACATCAGTTCCTGTTGCTACTACTGCCACTATAAATGAATCAGAAGCTAAACCCAAACCTGCTGTCCCAGTCCCTACCAGCAGTCCTAACTTGCAGCCTGCTGTGATTCCCAGCTTGCACCCTAGCACTAATGTTAGCTCCAATACTACCCCCAGCCTTAACCAAACCCCCATCTCGAGTCTTGGTGTCAGTCCCAGTATGAATGTAAACACGACTTCCTCCCTTTGCCCCACTCTTAGTACTAACACTAATGCTGCCCCGAGTGGAACTCCCAACCCTGTCTCTTCCAGTCAGAGCACTACTGCCCCAGCTGTTAGTACCAGTTCTAACTCCAGCTTTGCTCTAAACCCAGCTAGTTCGGTTCTAAAACCAAGCCCTAATCCTAAACCTGTGACAAGTGTTCACTCAGTCATACAGCTCCCAGCCTCTTCCACCACCATTTCCCCTAACCAGATCACTGTTTTTGTGACTTCTAACACCAGAACTTCTGCCCCAACTCCTCAAGTACCTACATCCATGGTCTCCACCATGGTGGCTGTCCCTAACAAGAACATTCGACCTCAGGATATCCGACAGCAGACCCCTGTCCCCCGACAACAGTTCATCACCACCACCCCTGTATTTTTCCAGGTCCCGAGTTCATCTGTGGCTCCCAATACCACAGTGGTATCACAGGCAGTCACTATGATGGGGCCTATCCAAGTTTCCACTACAAACATCCAGCTTTCTGCTGTCCCAAGCTCCACCCAATCAACAGGGGTTACCATGGCCAGCACTCAGCTTGCCAGAAGTGCTGTTGGACAGGTTCAGACTGCTACGAGTGTGTCCTCATCATCCCCAGTTGGTACTGTTGCAGCACCTCAGCAAATTAACCCTGGGGCTCTCAAAACAGAACATGTGGGTGAGACAGGTTTTGCTCAGAAATCTAATCCTTCAGTCCAACAGCCATCTCCCCATCCAAGCCCTTCAGCATCGTCTCCTTTTCAGCCACCCCTGTCTTCTCCTCCTCCCTGCTCTAGTCCTGGAGCTGTTAACACACTCCGAAAGGGCCCCATGTCTCCATCTTCCACTGCCCAGGTGAAAAGTAAGCCTGCACAGGCTGCTGCACCTGTTTCTGGTACAGCTGAATGCCAGCAGAGTCCTGTAGAAAGGCCTGCACAGGGGCCCACTGGGGCTGTTCCACCCCAGGTCTTTCATCCTCCTGCTAGTCCTGCCATTCAGAATGAAGCACTAGCACCCCATACTACTGCTGCTGCCTCAAAAAACATTACTTCGCCTACAGTCTCCTCTCCTGTCCCAGTCCCTAGCCAAGTTGCTGGTCCTACTCAGATTGTTGCCCAGGCTCCGTTGCCTGCACCAGCTCCAGTCTCAAGCCCAGTCCAGGCTGTAACTTCTCAAATTCCTACTGTCACTGTAGTTGGTACTACCACTGTTGTCTCCTCTGCTACCGTCCTCTCTACGGTAACTCCTGCACAAAGTCCAGTACCGTCCATTGTTCCCATTGTTACTGTACCTGGAATTGTTCAGGAGGTTCCTCCCACCATACCTCCCCCAGTTGTTAACCCAAGCGGCGTTCCACAAGCCCAGTCTGATGCCCCAGCTGTGGAGCCTCCCATGACACCAGCTGCAGGACCTGCTGAAACAAATCAGACCACCCCAGGTAAACACACAACTGAGAGCTAAAAGAATCATTGGGGATATATACAATAAACACAATAATGGCCATATTACAGCCATGATCCTTGGTCAGGTCACACTGATCACTTTTAGTACCTTTTTAAATACCCTATTACTGTTGAAGTAAGGGTTTGTTATTACATACCATAGTAACATAAAAATTGGTAATGCAACCTCAAATGTCATGAAACTTTAAGTTTAAAGCATTTCTGGGTTTGAACATTTCCAAAGAATATTTAGTAATCTGGTTTTTCCTTGTTTAAAGAGGACAACAGTTGATAAGTGCAAAGCCAATGGTGATTGGTGGCAATTGTGAAGGAGACATAAGCATTCAAGCCTTGTGCTCAACATACTGTATACAATGACATAGCCATTCTGCTCATTCAGTAATTTGTTTAACATAGTCAAATGTGTCAGTTGACCTACTTCATCCTTTCTCCCTAGCACCTGTTCAACAAGAAGTTCCACAGTCACATGAGCCTGCTGCTAGTGAGAAGACGGGTAAGTGTGGTCTACCTTGTTACAGATGTTTTTCACAAAGCTTATCTTTAAAAGAGAAAAGAAACGATTCCATGATGATCTCATATAAGTAATCCCCCTTTTTTTTTGTCCTGTTTAGGTGAAGAGGTCTCGACAGGTCCTGAGCAGGGGTAAGATTCCCCATAACATTTGTATTCTTTTATTTGCTATATTGTTAATTGACTACATATTACTTCATGTGCTGGGGTTTATTAAGGTGTCCCTTACTACTGATCTCTAAAAAGTTGGCCTAGTCTTATGACTCATGCTCACGAAGGAGAAATGCTTAGACATTTCTAACTCTACTGAAACTCAGGGAGGTCATGTGGTTGGCCAGGGGGGTACATGGTGAAATCAATGAGCAAACGTGGCCTCAGCACTTGGTATGTATGATTAGCATGCAAATATATAAATATACCATTGCATGACCGGAGTTTAATCAATCAATATAGCCTATCACAAAGCAGATTGTACCACTCCACTGACCTTTTATGGCTATATCTCTTTTCCTGGGGATTGTCTTAATATCGGGGGAAGTGAAGCCATGTTTGTTCAGCACAGTTTATAGTTTACCGCTGTTTTTCCACTTCTATCACAGATGGGCAAAGAAAAGAAAGACGCCCATCAACTTAGTCCCAAGGTATGTATTTTAACATGTTTGCGCTGCAAAGACACAAGCAGTGATCATGTCAACGTAGTGGATGCTGGCGGGATGAAGACGAACAGTATCTGTGGTAGACGAGGAAAAACAGCAGAGTCCTGAGTGGTATTATATCTTTCTCTGACTAGAGCAGAGTTAACTCGCGCCTTTGCATCTTTAGTAACACATCACTGTGTTATCTTCCTTTCCTTGTCGTCTGTTGTTTTTCTATCTGGTTCTCCCAGGGCTGCTGTGGAGAAGCCCAAGGGACCGAGTAGACGCAGTTCCCGAGCAGAGAAGGAGGTGGAGGAGGAGCCAGTAGCAGACAGTGGCATAAGGAAGAGATCAGCAAGGCCTGGAACCAGTGCTGCTGTAAAAGGTAAAAAAATAAACACACAAGCAACTTTTAAAATAAACTTCAGATAGAATGTCTACCACTACACCCAAACTGTATACGGGGCATTGCTGACTTGTATTATCTCTTCAACAGAAACTGGAGCGAGCCCCACCCAGGCCAAACGAAGGAAGTCTAAATAGGTGCAACTGCAGTTGTGGCAACCTGTGAACTGTACTGTAAATGTTTTTGTTACCCGCTGTGAATCAGTTGATGTCGGTTTCTCTGTCCTAGATTATGAATTTTCATCGGCAAGAGAAACCGTGTACAGATTGTTTTAAAAAAGAATTACGGTATTGTTTTGTCCATGCTTTTTTTGTGAGATTGTAGTTAGAATGTGTGCATATACAGTATGTGTTTGTGTGAATGTGCTTTTTATATTAAATGCTGGATTAATCATGTGAAGACTGATAATGAAGCGTGTCATGATTGTATAATTATGTTGTAAAACTGAATTAAATTTTCTACTGCTTTTGTTCTGTGGAACTGTGCAATATGATTCATCCATTTTTATTTTTTTTTTCAAAGCTGTTAATCATTGTTGTACATATCGGTCTCAGTTTAATAATTTGCCAGAGCTGCATTAATTAAACTCTCTAGATTATGGATAAATACAAAGCAGAATATGATGTAAACAGTAAAAGACTCCATTTAGGTGAAGCAGTGAAAACGCTACCACATCTGGATCACAAACATGAACCCTCTATGAATAGGTTTAAATACTAATTAGTGTAGTGAACAGATAAAGACGTATCAGACTTGATCGATGATATTTTGATGTTCGCTCAGGCAGCGTTAGTCCATCAGTGGTCTCTTCGGTGCGAGCATGCGCAGTTAGTCCACTTTGGGACTCCATTCCGGTGAAGGCTCCCGGAGCCTCGCATCCTGAACAGCTGTCTCCTCTGCCAACTTCACCTGCTACAATAACAAAAACAACTTCAACATGAGCGGGGATCATGGGCACGGAGACTCTCAGGTACCTTTTGATCAAATAATTTTTTTCCATTCTTTTTTTCTTTTTTTCTTTTTTCTATCAATCTGGCAATAGCTAGTGTTTGTCATGATATGAATGAACGGTTAAGAAACGTTAAGTTAGTTGCGACGTTTTTTTTTGTTATTTCAGTGAAAACTTTTTAATTATCTGCATTATTTGAATGTTATTCTATATGTTGATGTATTTGAGGGGTTCATTTTTATATGCCAATAGAAACTTGAATAACGCAAGCTACCGGCATTTCCAAAATTGAAATATTAAAACTCTCTTTTTTCATAATTTTCAGGTCAATTGTGGCTCTAAAGGAAGCGGTAGGTCCTCTGATGAGGCGTTTTATTCATAATGACTTTGGTTTCCAGTCGGAATCGTGACCTGTCTACTGTTAGTTTTTAAAGGACAGAAATGGCGTCCCAGAGACTAAGTCCCTTCTCCTCCACTCTGTTGCGGCTATTGTTCAAAAAGAGGGTCTGAATTGTGCATTTGCGCCCCTCGTTTTTTTAATCTGACGGGGGTTTCCGAAAGCCCCTGGCGTCGTGTTTATTATGCATGTGTTAGTTTCATAATATGTACGTGCAATTATAACGAATTTTGGAGCCGAAAGTGGCAGAATTGGGGCTGAGGACTTAGTCTCTGCGCCATTTTCTTTTTCTCTATGAAGCAGCCAGGGCGCCGATCAGTGAGCCAACTGTCGGCCGTGATATGGAGGAGGGAGCTGGGAGCTTATCGCCTCTCCCTGCCCGTATCTCTCCACCAGCCACACACTGCCTGCCTGCCTGCTGCTGCTGCATCTCTGTGCTGGAGACTTTTATCTGCACTGCTAACATGAAATCCTCACTCGTGAATTTAGAAACTTTAAGTCACAGAAAAGAAAGTTGCGCTACATTATGTTTTAAAAACATAATCTTGAGGGATATTTTTTTGATAAATGTATTGTCTCTACAAAAGAGTAGGCTATCCATCAACCTTGCAAAGTTTCAGAGCAATTTTCCTCTTGGAGGCTTAATTTGCTGCCTGGTGTGTTGGAAATAAACCCAGTGTGTGGGAATAGTTTTGGTTTAAATAGAACTGGGATGTGTCTTACTGTTTCTTATGATAATAGCAGGTAATAGCTGATATTAAACAGCTGTAACAGCAGGGCAGGAAGCAAAGATCAGGTCTATGCAAAGACCATTGGTCTACCTCAGGAAGGATAACTCAGCTGGAAACCTTTTTAATATGAAGACTCATGTAAAATCATATTCATATCATAATCATTTGAGAGTATGAAAATGACTTTTCCCTTAAGAAATTTAAAAAAACAGGCCACCCCATCAAAAGTTTAATTATATCCTACTGCAAAAAGCTGTTTGTTATGTTAAATATTGGAGACAATACATGCATATTGTAAGAAACAACATGGATATTGCAATGTAATTCTGGCAATGTACGACAAGGTCATTATCAAGTCTGCATGAATATATTTGTTTTTTTATTATTATTTTATGTAATATCATCACCAACAACACTGCATGGGGATTGTGACATGTAACTGATGATATTGGGTAATATAGACCTGATTAAGCTACTGCCTGCCCTTTTGGTCTCAATAAACACTTCAATTGTTTAATCCCACTTTCTGATTACAAACCTGTGTTACATTTAACAGTAGGGCTCAAAATAGATTGAATATAGATAATGTTTTTTTTTCTCTATCAGCTCATGTTTATACATTTCCTGACACAGATAAACCACACCACACATGTACATATACACAAGTAGACACCTACATGGGAAAGATTGATGTCAGATTACACATTGGGCTATGCTGTTTTTTTGTTCTGATTTTTAAAATGCTGTCAATCAAGTGGATCTCTCCGTTGTATCGTAGACACTCACAAACATAAGGACAAGCACAAGGACAAGGAACACAGACACAAAGACCACAAGAAAGACAAGGAGCGAGAGAAATTCAAACACAGCAACAGGTAGGACACCATGTCTACACTGTCCTTTTTTGATGAAGACGGTACTTGACTTAAGCCTTTTGCATATGAACTGACCAATACAGGTTTGTTAAGCCCTATACAATATCAAAATAGCCTCACAATACATACTTATCCTCACAATACTTTGTTTTACCAGTGTGAAGTCTTACGTATATGTTATAAATGAATCTTTATTGAGGAGGATATTTAGTGAAATCAGTTAATTTGGATACAATTGTGCCACTATGAGCATAAAAAAAGGAACAAGCTTTTCAGTAAAAACATGAAAGAATCACGCAGAGTGCTGCTGATTTTAATGAAACTAATAAAGCACCCTGTCGTGTTGTTTCAGTAAATATACATCACAAAGACTCCCTGAAATTGACTTCTATAAACAGCATCTGCAGTGTATTTATAATTTGAACCATTGTGGAACATTTGTTATATTTTCTTTTTGTCCGGTTGAAATACTTGTGGTCTGCAATGTGGTACTAGGGTCACAACCATGGCCATTCTTATCAGTCATCCAAAGCATTTTCAACATTTGCCAAAAATGGTAAAGTTTACATTACTGGTGGTTGGTGCTCTGTTGATGAGATCTTCTGTATCTGTGCATCTGGACCATGTCTGACCCTCTTGCACTTGATCTCTGACCTCTGTGGCTTCTGTGTCCCAGCGAACATAAGGAGCACTCTGAGAAGAAACACAGAGACAAAGACAAAGAGAAGCTGAAGCACAGTGACAGCAGCTCAGACAAGCACAGGGAAAAACATAAAGAGAAGAGGAGAGAAGAAAAGGTTTGTTCTCTGTAGATTGATAAAGAGCCAGGCTGCCTTTTATTGAATAGCCATACAGATATTTGGTGTAAATAGTGTGTTAAGTTTTCTCATAATTCATATTTTCTCATCATTATTGTGTAGTCTTAACTTTGGTTTTGCCATGATCACCAAATAATTATTTTGTGGTTTTGAATTCACACAAACTGTCTTTTCATGACTATTAATCTAGTCTACCAATGTCAATGTTTAAAGGTAAGAGCTTGAAATACATTTTAATGATCTGCTAATATATTCCCTGTTTCTCACAGATCAAATCATCCCACATAGACAAGCCTAAAAAGGAGAAAGAAAATGGATATGTGAGGTAAACAGCATCACTTTGTTGTCTTTACTGTGAGCTTAGTCATTTCTTGGTTATGATTAATGGGACGTTGCATTACTAATATGCAGTTCAATGTGTGAATTAGAGACATCAGCCCTGCTGCTATTAAGAGTGAGCCTGAAGAAGGCAATGGCTTCTACCCCTCTCCACAATACAATAAGACCAAACAAGAATATAATGATGAAGAGTGAGTATCATACAAATTCATCTTTAAGTTTCACTTGTCACTGTAGTTACATTTAAGATTTGATTGTTTACATTTCTGTATTCTGAGATAAAAACTGATTATCAATGGGTTTTTTTTCCTAGATTTGAATACAAGCCCAAAAAAGTTAAGACAGAACATGACAAAAAGGCCAAGAAGAGGAAACATGAGTATGAAGAAGATGATGAGGATGAGGTTCATTAAGTTTCTAACATTATTTTGATGAATATATTCTTCAGGCTGCAGTTGCCACTTTTTGTTTTCTCCTAATTTATTCTGTTCGCTCTTGTTTTAGGATATAAAGCCCAAAAAGAAAACAAAAGACAAAAAGACAACAGAGGGAAAGAAAGCCAAAAAAGAAGAAGAGGAGAAATGGAAATGGTAAGATAACTTTGTGAATAAATAGATCTCTTCCTCAGGAAGTTACACACCAAGGACAGTTAGCTTCTGAGGAGCAGATACCATGTTTTTTCTTTTCTCTCATGGGTTGTACTTTGTTGTTGTTTGTGGTAATTAGGTGGGAGGAGGAAAGATATACTGATGGCTCCAAATGGCGTTTCCTTGAACATAAGGGTCCAGTGTTTGCACCTCCATATGAACCCTTGCCTGATAAAGTCAAATTTTACTATGATGGTAAGTTTGTGTGTGTAAAAATGAACTTGTTACATATTTGTGTTGGATTTTGGCACAGACCATAATATAGTTTTTGTGCGTTTCTAGGTAAACCAATGAAACTTAATGCCCCTGCTGAGGAAGTAGCCACATTCTTTGCCAAGATGTTGGATCATGAGTACACCACTAAGGACATATTCAGGAAGAACTTCTTTAAGGACTGGAGGAAGGTGAGGATACGAAAACTTGTGTGTCAAGTTGAACACACAAGTTGGAGTCTACAGAGGGTATATTCAATTTCAAGTTGGGCATGCTTCAGATGTCGTCTCTTTTATTTTAGGAAATGACTTCAGAGGAGAAGTCAAAGATCAGCGACCTGAACAAGTGCAAGTTCAGTGAAATGAGTGAGTACTTCAAGGCCCAATCAGAAGCTAGGAAACAGATGTCAAAGCAGGAGAAACAGGTATGCAGGCATTCACGCAGACTCTCACACTGAAAGCATCATGGAATCTCTCATTGTATGTCTCATCCTTTAATACTCTTTGTAGAAAATCAAAGAGGAGAATGAGAGGATCCTCCAGGAGTATGGCTTCTGCATCATGGACAACCACAAGGAGAGGATTGGAAACTTCCGCATCGAGCCACCAGGCCTTTTTCGAGGACGAGGCGACCATCCGAAGATGGGCATGTTGAAACGCCGCATCAGACCTGAAGACATCATTATTAACTGCAGCAAGTGGGTAATCTCACCAACAGCAGCATCAGCACCTTTACTGCCTCACCTTTTAATATTTAAGTTTAATTTGTGGATGCATAACAAAAACAAAAAAAAACAGTCAAAAAGTTGATATTAATATGATGTCTACTTCTTGGGTCTTGGTTTTGAATGTATGAACAATGTATGTGTTATGTGGATGCATGTGGAAGCTTTTATTGCCAAAAGGTCAAATAAAGGCATAAACTGTAGGTCGACTCCATTCGCCAACTCCATTTTTCTTCTTTTTCACTTTATCTTCTGTCCCATATTCTGCCATCGCTAGATTTATGTAAAGGCAGTTGGAATCATTTTCTTGTTATCGCTGTTATTCCATGCCTCAGGGGCAACGAGTGCGTGTGTGACAGAGTTTATGGGAAGGCTAATTTGTAGCATTCTGTTGCCATCAAAGAGACGCTGGCGACAGACTGTACGTGCTGCATGGGGAATGTACAGTATGTCAGATTTACTGTTGCACACATGCCGGCACTGTGTCAAAGGTAGACTTCCTGTCAGAATACGCTGTGTGCTCCAACAATAACATGACCCCAGGAGGACATGTTGACCTCTGCATACTGGTCATCAAGGGGGTTTGTTTTTCAATGGCATTTCTCTATACACTATTGTCTTATAGTTGTAGTGTTTACCATATAAAGTTTGCTTTGCTTAAGTAAAATAAGACCAATTCATGCTTTGCTGTAGATTGATTTCAGGCTTGTGATGGATTCAGTTGGTATTTAAACAGTATGAATGCACCTTAATCAACACATTGGTAGAAACACCTCTGTGGAATTAGAGAGACACTGTGCTCAGGGAGACACCTCAACCTGTTGGAAATGCCATATAAAAAGTTGTCGTCCCTCCCATTTAAATCCAATCTCTTCTTCTTCTTTAGGGACTCCAAGCACCCTAAACCTCCTCCGGGGACAAAGTGGAAGGAAGTTCGCCATGACAATAAGGTGACCTGGCTGGTGTCTTGGACAGAGAACATCCAGGGCTCCATCAAGTACATCATGCTGAACCCTAGCTCCAGGATCAAGGTGCTCTCATAATTTTACCCTCCAACCACACTGTCAATCATGCTTTAACCCTGAACCATATCAGAGTTTCAGTATTTCACCAGTAAATAAGTTGTATGTGTTTATGTGTATGTAGGGGGAGAAGGACTGGCAGAAATATGAAACTGCCCGACGGTTGAAGAAGTGCGTGGATCGCCTCCGTAACCAGTATAGAGATGACTGGAAGTCAAAAGAGATGAGGATCAGGCAGAGAGCTGTGGCACTTTATTTCATTGATAAGGTGAGGAGGAATACAGAAAAAATACACTTAATGTTTAGTACAGATTAACTTTTATAATTTCTGTGAACCACAAGGTCACCTTTCATCCCACTTGGAGAATTACTGGTATAGATAAATCCGATTTAGAGAATAAATCCTTAGCAAATGTCAGTGATGAAAAACAATGTGTTGTGTTTCCCCCCGTAGCTTGCACTGAGAGCAGGCAACGAAAAGGAGGAAGGTGAGACCGCAGACACAGTCGGCTGCTGTTCACTGCGGGTGGAGCACATCAAACTGTACCCCAAGATGGACGACCAGGAGTATGTGGTGGAGTTTGACTTCTTGGGAAAGGACTCCATTCGCTACTATAACAAGATCCCTGTGGAGAAGAGGGTAAGAAAGGGAAGGGCCAGAGAGGAGGGATACATATGACCTCAGGGAGAGTAGATGGTGAAATTAAAGACAGTGGCAAACACATTGAGGCACGGAACTGTGATATCTGGTTTAATGAGGGCAGCTTTGTTTGTACATCTGGCAGATATGTGAATGTAGTGTAAACAACATAAGAAGTTGCTATGCAGAGAAGGAAGTTTGCACAGACAGGTGATCAGGCACTAAAAGCTTTCCGTCAGTTCTGCCTCAGAGGGTGGTCTGTTTCCTGCTATTACCGGAGTGAACTCACACTCATAACAGACAAAAACATATACACAGATATGAACATGCTAAACCATGTTCAGCTTTCCTCCACAAATTCTTAAACAAGTCTGGGCACTATCTTTTCACCTACACTCCCTCCTTGCATCCCCAATTACACATCGAAGCACATACAAATAACACACCAGGCTGTAATAAACCAGCTGGACTTGTCATTATGAACAGAAGCAAGATGACGCCCCCATCTGGGAGAAATGTGATGGTGCATTCATGAAAATTTACACTGTCACTCTGAAGTGTAGTGTTAAAATGTAAGTGATTTCATGCTAAATAAACTGAATCTTTGCTGATTTCTTCTCAGGTATTTAAAAACCTGCAGTTGTTCCTGGAGAACAAGCAGCCTGAAGACGACTTATTTGACAGACTGAACGTAAGAAACACACACATGAATTTTTGCATTTGTAACTTTTTTGTTTTAAAGCGAAGAAAAACAGGATGCTGTTAATCTAATTGAAACACTTTGTATCACTCATTTCCCATGCTCTGCCCTTCTGTGTCCTCTTTCCCTCCTCCTCTCTGCCTCGATCTCGCTTTCTGTCTGTCTCCTGCAGACTTCTATTCTCAACAAGCATTTACAGGAGCTGATGGACGGCCTGACAGCCAAGGTCTTCCGTACCTACAATGCCTCAATCACCCTTCAACAGCAGCTCAAGGAACTTACCAGCCGTGAGTGAGCGCAGCTTCAGCCAGTCACACACACCTCACTTAAACTGAGCACAGAAAAAACTCATTATTACTCTACCCAGTTTTTGACAATCTTCCTGCAGCTGTACCATTCAACCAGTGTTACCTTAACAATAAAGCAGAGCTTCCTTGTTAATAAAACTGCACGGTTCAGCTCCTCTTCGGGCCTTGTAATATAATATTCAACATGGAACATGAAAAAACATACCTGGCAGGGGAAAATAAAGTACAATATCCATATAAATAAAATGTCCTGTTCCAGTTTCTACAAAAAAATTAAATTTAAAAACAACTCCATAAAACAAGAGTTAGTTTACAGCCAGTAGGTAATCAGGTAATATCTATATTTTCACCAATTTTGTGTAATTATATTAACAATGGGTTACTGTATAGATGACTTGGTTGCCAATGGGATTTCATGTAGCTGACTAATACTTACTGTGCCTTTAAATGCTCAAACACTGCAAAATGTGTTGAATTTCAAATTTTTGAATTTTAAATTAAATCAATTTCAATAATTTTTAAACTTCTCATTTATCACTGTGTCATATTTGGGTATCCAGCTGATGACAGCATCCCAGCTAAGATTCTGTCCTACAATCGTGCCAACCGGGCAGTGGCCATCCTCTGTAACCACCAGAGAGCTCCACCCAAAACATTTGAGAAGTCCATGCAAAACCTTCAGACTAAGGTAAACCCCCATGCTCTTTTTAAAAAAAAATTTTGCTCTGCCATTATCAACTGTTTTGTTGTCCCACCACATTTTGTTTGTCCTGAAGAATATTTGGATTTTATTTTATATTTGTGAATGGTAAAGTTATACCTCCTCTTAATGTGATGTAGATAGTGCACTCAGGTTGTTGTGATTGCAGATTGACGAGAAACAGAATCAACTGTCCGCAGCCAGGAAGCAGTTGAAGGCTGCCAAGAGTGATCACAAGGCTTCCCACGATGACAAGAGCAAAAAGTAAGGACGCTTATAAGAAGTCGCTGTTGACCTGTGCAAGAGATTCTCACAGTTTAGTCACCATATATCTTTGTTTTGTATGTGTCTCTTTCTGTACGTATCTATATTCCTCCCCCTGTCTGTCTGTGTTTCCCTTCTCTGTCAGGGCTGTGGAGGTGAAACGTAAAGCTGTACAGAGGATAGAGGAGCAGCTGATGAAGCTCCAGGTGCAGGCCACAGACAGAGAGGAGAACAAGCAGATCGCTCTGGGCACCTCCAAGCTCAACTACCTGGATCCACGCATCTCTGTTGCATGGTATTTATGTGACACAGCAGTAGTTGTTTATCTCTGTTTATGAACTATATAACATGAGCACAGGTGTCAACACAATATAAAAAAAAGTCATTAAATAGTAAACCACCTACTGTTTAATATGCTGGCTTTCTCTGGTTGGGCATGCAGGGCGCATAATATCTACATCAGTGACAAAAAGGCAGGAAATGCATTGTAGGAAAAAGGAGCAGCACAAGCAAAAAAGCTAACGGCTGCAGAAGGAAAATAAGAGGAAGAAAAGCGTGTGAGCGCGAGGAACAATGGGGTTTGTTTCTGAAAGCCAGGGAGCGTCCCCAAACAGCACTCCTTCCTCCATGTGGGAAGTCAATGAGGAGCTGTCTGTAGCTGAATGGAGAACCATGCCACAGAGAAGGGGAACAGTGGGCCGCCCTCCCTAACCCATGCCCCACAGCTATTTATGGAGAGCCTCCTCCTCAAGTACAATGGATACAGGAATGCTCTGTGTTTTGCCTGGTTGTAAGGCGTAAGGGATGGGGGTCCCCCCTTTCAGGGTGGTGCATGGGAACCTGTTGTACAATATAGTTGTGCTGTGTGTGCTGTGTGTACTGTGTGTACTGTGTGTGTGTGTGTGTGTGTGTGTGTGTGTGTGTGTGTGTGTGTGTGTGTGTGTGTGTGTGTGTGTATACGTGTAACAGAGATGAAGACATGTTGGCTTGACTGCTGGCCGGGTTGGCATGTTATTTTGTCATACAATACTAGTGGGTTCAAACCGTACAGACATTCACTGAAACAATTTGTTATCCTTTCTAGCACAGTTAAGAAATCTAATCTGTTCAGTAATCTACCACCTTTGCCTGAATTTAGTTGGCAGGATATCTGGTGTGCTACTAGCTAGCTACTTGGATTTGATTCATATAGGCCAAATATGTTTTAGTGTTTTTAAAGCTGCATCACCTATTTTCAGTAGTTGCTCATTGCTACACAGTATGTTGTGGAGTGGTACTCTCTGATTAGCGCTGCACTCAACAGTTAAGTGATTACGGCTAGTCTGCTTGTTACAATTTTTATGTACTTTTCTTTCTAGTGTGACCTATAGAGTATGGTTCTGCTCAAGGTTTCTTCCCGTTTCCTTGCCGCCGTCACCAAGTGCTCGCTCATGGGGGAATGTTGGGTCTCTGTAAAGTAACTTCAGTTGTGATTTGTCATTATATAAATAAAATCGAATTGAATTGACTTTTGAATCTGAAGTCATTACGTAATCAAAAAACTGTTAATATTTGTGTTCAGTCCGAAATTAGATCAGACATGCCTTAAACTTAATGTGATCCCTTGGTTTCTGATGTGTTTCTCTGCTTAAAATGTCTTCAATTGAAGTTTATGTTTGATGTGTATAACACACTAGAGTATTATACAGAGGCTATGATGTACTTTTAGTTGTACTTTTCCTCTAGAATGGGTTTATCTGCAGGACAATGCAGAGAGAATTACGAATGGTTAGGTTTCTGGTCTGTCCAGTCAGACTCTGTGTGGGGTTGATGGTGGTTCTGCAAACTGATACATGCCAAAGCGAGGGGGTTCCCATTCAGAGTGTGACACAAGTTCAAAATGCCCACCTTAGACTGGACAGAACCTAAGCTCTCCAAAAGACTGCAGATGTTTTGACTTGTCATAGTGGACGGTTTTTTTCCCAGTTCAGCCTAAAAAGTAGTAAAAAAAGAAAAAAAGAAAAGAAGATTGTAATTAATTAAGTCCCAACCACATTAATGCAATGCACATGAGCCAAATAGTTTTAGATTTTATAGTCTTCTACATGTTATTTTCTATTTGGTGAATAGTGAGCAGTAATGCAGTCAGTGAATAGTTGAATGTTGCTGTTTTTCACCCTAAAATAATCAATCTTCTCTCCTCTCCAGGTGCAAGAAATTTAGCATTCCTATCGAGAAGATCTACAACAAAACCCAGAGAGAGAAGTTCGCCTGGGCGATTGACATGGCCGAAAAGGACTATGAGTTTTAAACACACTCTGTGTTTTTACCTTTTCTACCCATGCCTTTGATAATACAGATGGTTTGTAGCTGATGTCAAACGATTCCACTGTGTGGTTACTGCAGGTCTGTGAGGAAGGAAGCAAATACTTTGTTTGAGCCATGATCCAGTTTAATAATTGTGCTGTATATAAAGATTGGTTGTGAATATGGAAAAATAACTCTGCGACCATTTGACCAAACCGTCAAAGGGCAATCTCTCTTTTAAAACATTACAGTAGTGTGTATGTAGCTGCAGCTATCTACCCATGATCAAACACCTATGAACATGTTAGTATTATGTTTTTTCAGACAAGACTGTACTGAAATTTGTAAGCCATCAGATTTATTGAGAAATTCTATATTCTCATAGAATAATGAATTGCTAAATGTTTGTATGGGAGACTGTGAGAAACAACATGAGGGAGGGAATAAGAAGGATGAATTTCAATTTGTAAAAGTTTTTTGGTGTGAAAGGTAGGTACAATAAAATGAGCCTGACTGATGACAGTGTGAAGAGTAGAAACACTAACACTATGCTCATATAATTATTAGCACACAGAATGTCATGTTTTCTTTCCATTCAGTTTGATTTTGCTGTTTATTTCAGGGATGTACATATTTTTGTCATTTTTTCAGTAACTTTGATTCAGTGTTTTATAAAATATTTGCCGTATGCACTGTCAACATAAAGCTCTTCATTGCTCATATGCAACCGGTGTGTCTGTCTCCACAGTTTTGCAATCAATGAAATGTAATATTCCTCTTGGTTACTTGAAACAGCTGAAGTACAGAGTGTCAAGCACGATAAAGAGACTGTTCTTTCAGACTTTCTAAGAGGGGTGTGGATTTTGCCAAAAGATCACAAGTCTATCATTGTAGTGTGTTGTTTTTTGTATTTCTGTGATTAAGCTGAAAGTGTCCTCTTTGAATTCATTTCCAAATGTGAATGGATATTCTAACTTTTGTCATTTGATATTTCTTGCTATTTGATCATTTATCACACAACTCCTGATTGGTTGGATGCTTGTTGTTTTGAGCTTTGTAGTTTTCAGAATTAAACATCGACCTTGTCCTTTGTTCTTCTTCTGTTGTGGATATGTTTCTTTGTGTGTGCATGTGAAATAGGAATTGAAATGTGAGTTGATTCCTTGACTATTCAAAGCCAAGCATTAATCCTGTCACAGAAGCAGCCTGATCAGCAGCCATCAGTGACATCACAGGTCATAGTCCACTTCCTAATGATGTGTCTCAAAATAAATACTTCATCATTATTTTCTATATTTGCTCATATTGCATCCTCATTTAGATCAACTGTTTTCACAAAGAAAAGAAAGACAAAATAGTTTAATAAGAATGACACAAGTATCAGCTTGAGTTTTTACTGGTAATTTGGACATATAAATAATGAAGTGCAGCACTAGTTTTAGGTGGAAAATTGCAAAGTTATTTATTTCCTGATAACTGATGCAGGTTGCTTTGACAGACTGCTAATTGAGGTTTGCTCTTGTACAGTATGAACAGAGCTTCTGTGTCTTTAAGAGGCCGATAACCAGCTCCAACAGGAGGGATGAGCTGAGTCAAGCAACCAGGAGACATGCAAGATTTTACCGGAGGAGGGGTCTTTATCTCCCAAATACAGTAACTGCATTAAGGTGTTTACTACTACACATTCTCTTGAGGAGGGCATTAGATGGATATCAGAACACACACTGGAAAAATGCTTTAGCTTTGAAGTAGCTATCAGTTAAATGAAACATATAGAGGTCAATTGATGCTCTGACAATGACTGCTGGGATGTGCAGCCATTTGACATGATGGTTGCTGACCAATGAATCAATGGTCCTGTGCTGTGGCTGTCATAAGATTTCAAGTAGTGGATGAAATTACAAGTATAAAAGGCCAACACAGAAACAGCTTCCCACACAGCTTCAGGTATGGAGCAGGAAACCTAGGTGAGAAAAAATAATATGCTCAGATAAATCAACGTTCACTCTTTTCTATCTGATTATAGTTCCTGCATAGGAATATTTGCATCACAATCCCTTCATGATGTTGCCACAGTTCAGTGGAAAATGATAATAATGAAACCAAGAATAAACTTTACTGACATACAGTGTATCTTTAAAAAAATGATGTAAATGACTACTGCTTATAAGATGCATCTTTTGAAACAGGTGGGCAGTGGAGGGAAATGTTGTACCAGTATTTGACGACTTTGGGCATTAATTAAAAATACAGTAAATAATGTCAAGTGATGCTCCAGGTTTGTTTAGAGTGTTTAATTTCTCATTTTTGACGGCTGGGCAAGTGACGATTGGTCAGCAGGTCATAATAGTCTGTGGTTAGTTTGTATCATCTGGTGTGTTGGAAAAATTATCACTTAGGGAAAAAAGATCACTTAGTGGAAAGCGGACAGTGCCAGCTGTAACCAAAAGCGCAGTGGAGAAGCCTAAACGAAACTAAAGGAAGAGAAAGAAGCGGCTGCAATAAAAATAATAATAATAATAAAAAAAAAATCCAGTCGTATTTGCAGTAAAGAGGCTTTCAGCGCTCTTTGATGCCTCGAATTTGAGTTTGTGAAGGAGCTGGACTTTAAGCACCCGATCTCTGACTTTGCAAAGGAAAAGGAAAGAAAGAACTGTTGATGGTAAGAACCATTATTCTGTGTACGTGCGTTTAGTAGTATTTTCTGTTGTGACTGGGTGATCAGATAATGTAATATGCATAGGTCTATATATATTGTGTGTGAGTTTATTTGATAAGCTGTTAGTTTAACGTGTTTTGCATCACTGTGGTGTGATGCTGCTATAGGCCTGTGTGTGGGAGTTGATTTGTCAAGTGCATTATATCTTGGTTTTTGCAGTGTGCGAAGTTGCGTCGCTTACTTTAGTGACCCTTATTTTGAAAACTGCAATCAGCTGTGCTGTGTGTGAGTCGGGATGGCTTTGTTGTAGGCAATATGCAGTCACATGTAGTAGTAGTGTACAACTGTTGTGTTGTATGGGTGGGTGGTTTCAGAGAAGACCAATATTGCCGTCTTCTCGAGCCATACACTGATTTGTGAGTGAATTTACGATTACAGCACTTGGTTTATTGAAGTGTACCGTCAAATTCAGACCTGCTCCCAGCCCAGCTCAACTAGTTATTCAGCTTTTGACCATAAGGTGTGTGATGTGACATGTCAGCTTGACTCGAAGCTCAAAACAATTAAGGTGGATTTTAATGGCCAGGGTGGGTAACATCGGATGGACGTGATTTGTGCGGCGAGACTGTATGAGGGGGCCCCTGGAAGTACTAATCTAGCCTTGTTTACTACCTTCTGCTCTACAAAACTGCCTGTTCCTCGACGCGGATTTTATTGTAAAAAGCCGCAGCGGAAGTCTGGTATTTGACTCCAACCGGGGTGCGATGTTTTTTCCCTCTAGGATGGCAAAACCACGACCCGCCCTCCTCTGTCTCTGATTGGCTTACTCCTACATTCTTACCCTAGATTTTACCCAATCAAACTCGTCCTGTCTAAACTGAACCAACCCCACCGATGAAGGCAGCGAAAACTAACCAATCAGAGGAAGAGTAGGGCGGGCCATGACTTCGCCGTCCTAGGAAAAAACAAAAATTGGCACTCTGCGAGAAGTCGCTGGTGCTCGGCTGCGGGGGGAAGGGCCTATGTTGGCCGGATCCGAGAGCAGACAAACTTGCGTAGTCTCACCACGGTCCTCGCTTGTCTTGCCTGTGCCTCTCTATGGACGGCCGGAGGGGAGAAGAGGAAACGGGGATTGTTGTCGTCGGGACCACAGCGCTTTTTTACCAGGGCCTAGCCATGATTTAATCACGGAAAAACACGGGGAGCAGGGGGGAAGACACGGAGAAGGAGAAAAACGACGGGAGAGAGGAGAGAAGAGAGAGGAGAGAAGAGCAGCCTCGTAAGCCGTAGGAGATGTGCGGTCGGGCCGAGATTGCGGCGGTAGGTACAACACAGCAGCCCCTTGCGACGTGTTGTTTTCCAGTTGATTTTCTCTAAAAAAAAACAGAGCGGGTATGGAGGGGTAGAAACGCTGCTGGTACCTGGGCTTTTTTCTCTCCCGGTGGGGTGAAACTAACCTCGGTTGTTCCTTTGGCCCAGCGGAATGCTAGCACACACCGGCCCCGTTTCCACGCTGTGAAAATAACCAGACGTTTCTTGTTACACTGTTATCCCACTCTGCTGCCATTCGCCACCAGTTGTACCCCCCCCCCTCCTCCCCTCCTAAAAAAATGTGATGCCTTCTTTGCTTCTTGTATCCAAAGGAAACTTTGTTTTCCACCGGGACCGGGACTGCAGCAGGTTACGGGCCTGTTGGCAGTTTGAGAAATCAAGTCTAAATTAGATTTCTCCTCTGGCTGGATTAAAGCTGAAATCATTGTCTGAGTGAAAGTTATCCGGTGTGATTAACTTAATCAACACGTTTTCCAGTCTGTCCAGCTGTCATTTATTTACATCAGTGTTAATCATAAATCACAGTCCTGCTCCTGTGTTACTCAATACTGAGAGTAACCTTACCCATATAGAAAAATCAATACGTCCACATATGTCAGGAAATGGTGAAACTGAACCAACATATAGTACTCTTGTATAATCTCTTTAAATGATCGTGTCCACTTTTCTTTTACAGATTTAATAGATTATATTGTGTGTGTGTGTGCGCGCGCTAATTTAGTTCCGTATTATGTACTTATTCTGTAGGTTGGGACATTTTCAGGACACGTACAAAACATAAAAAGAACCATAATTATTTACGACACAATAAACATTGAATGGTATTAAACAAAGCATATGAATTAAACAGTATGCAATATATAGTAATATTTTTTGGGGGGGGTTTTGTGTATCTTTTAATGTCAGCGTTTTATGTTTGGAGGTTTTTCATGAATTTGTGTAAAATCTCACTTTTATTCACTATTTGGGAATGGCCATATTTCATACTACTCATATTTATATTTCACATATATGTTAAAAATATAGGTAGGAGAAGCTTTAAACTAGATACTGTATTTAAACATGAACATGAGAGTGGTTTAAACATTTTCGATACTGGAAAATGTACAGTGTTGACAGCATGCAGGTGTGTAATGGTGTACACAGTAAAGTTGTCAGTGTTTTTAGCCTCAGCTCCTCACTGCATTATAATGTGTGTACAGGACAGACACACTAGAAGTCCTCTGGGAATTGTTGTTTCATGGGTTTCTCCTCCATCTCCCACCCACCCCCTTCTCCTCCTGCTGTAGGTATCCCTGTCTAGGCCTGGACTGAGCAGATTGTTCTGAGAGGAAACGGATAACAAACAGGGGAAGTGAACATGGCTGGGACCACAGGCTTCTTTTCCAACGGACCTGGCCCGTGGATGGACAACGACACGGAGATGAACAACCTGTACCGAGACCTGGAGCTGGGCACAGTACTGACACTGTTTTATTCTAAGAAGTCCCAGCGACCAGAGAGAAGGACATTTCAAGTCAAGCTTGAGACCAGGACAATTATCTGGACTCGGGGCACGGATAAAATAGAAGGAGAGAGTGAGTAGCTTTACACACACACACACACACACACACACACACACACACACACACACACACAGATAGTGCTGCTCCTGAGTGCTCATTTTAAATGCGACAGTGTCCTTGCAAGAACTGGTTTGTGTACATACATTCAGAAATATGAAAACTACAAAGTGAGGCTCACAAAAGAAATTGGGTGTGGACATAACGTGACATAACGTGACGTGACGTGACGTGGCAGGATTGTAAACAACTGACAAGTGGTGTCAGTCATGATTGACAACAAGTCAGTTTTCAAAACACAAGTTGAGGGCCTGGGCGAAATGAAATATAATATTGGTAATGTGACAAGTTCGATGGGAGACTGGCGGTGCTTTCACAAGATATCTATCTATATGCAAGACATTTCAGAGAAACAAGGATTAGAGATGTTAAATTGAAAGTGAAACATGCATATGGATTATCTGTTGGTTTTACTCCGAACAGTGTGGTAACCTGATTTTTTTTTTTTTGGTGCGATGTAGACCGCGAAAAGACAGCGCTCAAGTTAAACAACAATTTTACTACGTACAAATTTAGATTTTTGTCTGTTCATATCCTTATCCTTTTTATTTCAGCTCTGATTAGTCCCTGTAAATGTACTTAGTTTTGCTCAAATGAGTCGGATCTGGGTTGTTATGTGAGTCGCCTGAAGTCCTTCAGTAGTGCCTGCATTGGAAAAAGATGACTGGACTGCTCATTCATTTTCAAAAGTACAATTTTTCCTTTTATTTTGCAGAATGTAAATAATACAGGACAGAGCAGGTGTGCATTTTGGAGCAATCTTTGCTTTCTATAAGTAGTTGAATCACATCTCAGGCACATGACCATGGCTGTTATAAAAGAAGGAAGGCTCATTACATCGCTGTATAGCACATTAACACTCATTGGTGTCACAATTGAAAGCTGTCAATGCAGTTAGCATAGTGGTGAACACTTCATCATCTCTACACTCTCAGTTTAACAGGTTATCAGTGAGGGTGGTGGCGCCTCTGGTATTTCGGTGTATTGTTATTTAGCAAATGTTTCATGTTTCAAGGTAGATTGATTTATATGTAAATTCAATCATTTATTTGCGTTAAAGTTGTGCTACATTTATACAAACTGAAGCTTTTTATGCATTAATGGTTGAGGTTAATAATAGACTAATGTTTACTAACATTAGTACTATCAGTACTACTACTACTACTATTGTACTATCACAGTTTAGCTAACTTACTAGTTAGCTAAACTGTGATGGTATCCTAACTAAATAAACTCCGAGCCCCTTAGCTAACGTAAAGTAACACAATCTACAGTTTTTGATACAGTGACCGGGTTAGCTAGATTAGCTTCAGCAGGGCACCAGACAAATGGGTTTACATCCCAGGTGTTCATTTTTTTTTTATCACAGCAGAGATTATTTCATTAATTTCCATTTAATTTGACACACCATGAGCCCTGTAAAGTATGCCTGTAATGATATTTGGAGACCAACAGCAAATAAGTGACTGCACCCTTTTGGAAAAATCAGTCAGTATTTTCTGAAGTGTTTCTCCTTTCATTCTGGTAGAAACATTTCTTCATCAAAGGTCATACAATGTAGATATGTAGTGTTTTTAGTGTGCTTCTCCGTGCATCTACCATAGGCTTCAATGGAGCTGACACCGAAGTCTTGCACCAAGCAGAGCATTACAACAATGTATACAGGTATCATGACGTAATGACCCTTTTCTTTGGGGTTGACCACAAGAAGAAGGAACCATTTGTGGAACCGTTTTATTAATAGGAATATTCTGTAATTTACCAGGAAGGCTGACATACAGGTTAATGTTCAACAAACCAGTGTATCTGTGGCCACGCAGGCCTTCAGTGTGTCGTTTAGTCGTCTGTCTCTCGGGTAGCAGGATGCCTTGTGCACAGCTGCACTCTGCTCCGGATGCAGCAAAAAGAACACGAACACACACGCGCACACACACACACACACACACACACGATGACAGGCTCAGGGTTTTTTTTTCTTTCTTTTCTTTTTTACACACATCTTCCCTGCAATGAAAGGCTTCATACACACATGAGCTCATTGCTGCAATTTGATACTCCTGTACTCCTGGAGAGGTGAAATCGGCCTAGGCGGCTCATAAATGTACAGAAATAGAATATGAGCGTTTTTACTGGAAGCGTGTGATCATTTGGGAACAATTTGGCCCGCCTTATATACCCCCTTATCAATGGCATAGAGAGAATTATGTCCATTAACTGTGGAAACGGCACTTTAGCTTGTTGCTAAATATAAAACGCTGAGACCTGTTTGGCACATTCTCTCTCTCTCTCTCTCCAATTGATTTCTTTTTTTTTTTTCTTCTTTAGATTTCTTGTTTGACTGAATAATTTCTATAAAGATGCTCGTTGCATGCTGCTAGCCAAATGACATAAATCAAACACTCATACATCAATTGTGTGATGCAATTACATGCTGATGCCACATGCAGGATGTGGTCTTGCAGAATGGTTGCAGACTGGTAAGATATACGTGCAGTGAATGACACAAATACCATGTTGTCTTTGCTTGTGTTGTCTTTTCAAGTAAAGATATCTGCCCAAACACTACTTGAGATTTTACATATGCATGTAGTTCGGGAGTCTGTTGCGAAATATCACAAATCGTACAAACCATCTTTGGGAGTAGGTTTCTGAGTATGTGACTGATAACAAAGCTACTTCAACGTGAATCATAAGCCTGTTCCAATGTGACACATCATTTTGCTACTTTTTTATCATCCTCGAGCCAGTTTTTAGATATTTATGAATGAACCTCCATGTGTCGATGATTTAACGTCTCATCTCAGTTCTTGGAGTGCCCTGTAGCATAAGATCCTTTCATGTTTACAAGCTTTGCTCAAAAGCACTTAAGTGGGGGTCTTACGGATGCAGGTTTAATTTGACTTTGCTACTTTATGTCCACAGTGGTATTTGTCCCTTTTTAAACAGTACAGTATTTCTCAGGAAATGTACCATATCATGATATATTTTAATATCACAATAATAAAATACCTTGTTAGAAGATTTTTATTCATATTGCCACAGAACATGTAGCACTGAACAAAATATTGCAAAAGAACAAAGTGTTTTCACAGTTACATAACAAGCATGTAACGTATTGAACTCCTTCTCAGGTTTAAATGTAACAGATACACATGATGACCTACGATGAATAATGACTTACACGCAGCCAGTTTGAATGTGGGTCTGTGTCGATGTATCTTATTCTTCTTTGCCACAACCTAACCCTAACCCAACAGTAAATCAGTTCTCAGTCACATTCACTCTTGCTGTAGGCCTTTGACAGACAACAAACTTTTTTTTACACTGTGTTAATAACTCTGAGTGGTTCAGAGTAGATCTGCTAACATCACAGGAGGACGATGCACATACATGAACTAATAATTGGTAGTTATAAAGGTTACATATTACAGGAAATAAGTAATTTAACTACTTCAATTAGTTAATCAAAGTAATGTAACTTATTTCATTTGATTTTCTAGCAAATGTTTACAACTCTTGGGGTAAGTGTGCCCATTAAGCCCACCAAAACCTAAGCTCAGGTTTTTCATGGATACTGACATGATGTATAAAGGAGATACTTTCTTATAAAGCTAGATTTAAATCTCACTTGAAAATGTATTTATTGGTTCATGTAGATTTTGGAACTGTTATGTAACTGTAATGGATTACAGTTACATTTGTTTTGTAATTAAATTACGTATTGCGTTACATGTAACTAGTTACCCCCTAACATTGTAGTTATGGTAATCTGTGGTGTTCATTATTATTAGAATTTGAGTTGAAATGATTAGTGGATTGACAGATAAATAAAAAGCAACTGTTTTGCTAATAAATTTACATTTTTAAAGCTAAAGAAAGCTTTTCATTGTGGATATTTGCTGTGTTTATCCTGTTTTAGATCATTATAAACTGAATATCTTTATCAAAGCAAGACATTTGAAGATTCACATTGGAATCTGTAAAACTAGTTCATCTAATTTGAATAGTGCACTGAGCCCACAGATGTGAGGTTATTCAAGTTGTCAGAGGGGTATGGTGAACTTTTGCCGTGTGGCATATGTTTCAGTAGGTGTGAATGAGCAATTGTCACAGGTTATTTAAAGAATTTGCTTCAGTTCTTAGAAGTCTTAATAAAATGTATCTGACATGCAGCAACCCTCACATCCTGTCCAAACAGATATGTTCATAACGCCCGGTTTGAGTGCTTGCACAGCCCGCAGAAGAGGGGGCACTCAAACGGGCTACCATGGCAACTGTTGAGCCTAAAACCCGCAGAAACATGGTTGTGCAGTGCAGCAAATGCACCAAATACCTTGAGTTACTTGCATTAGTTTGACCACGGGATCATTTATGTTTATTTACCTCTAAACAGCCAGCGAGCAACAACAGGCGGCAACTCCAACATGGGCAGTGATATTAAAGAAGCTCAGCCTGAATTAACACAAAACAAACTCAGACTTTGCTGTGATTTTATGAATTGATTAAATGGATGCCGAAATAACGCAAGTTTTAAAATGTTTATCTTCTGAAGGGGGTTCAGATCGATCAGAGCTATGCTAACATTATCACTGCTCCAGTCACTCTCAGAATGACGTCTAAATACATCAGAAACATTATTGTTAGTACACATGGATATCTATATTCTGTGTAACTTAAAAATGTTATAACCTGGCATTTCAGGTATTTATTATTTATTATTGACAGCAGCTGAGGTGGTGTGTGACTCCAATGTTAACTTATTGACTTAGCTACTAACTTGAGAAGCCAGTTTGCAGATAAATCATCTTAATCTCAAAAGTTAAAAAAGTAAACTCTTCCTGCTGGTAAACTGCTCCGGATCAGAGCAGATTGGGTGTTTATTCATCCAAAAGATGAGACCTCAGCAACAGTGACGCAGCTCCTGCTTCCTGACTCTCTCCTTCAGAGTTAGCTGCCTTTCAAGCTTTGTCCCTCAGTCCAGCCCTGCAATACACACACATGTTCAGATCTTAGCTTAGTTTACCCGGTCATGGCAGACCTCAGGAAATGTAGTGAGTGGAGACTCAGATAAAGGCATGGATGCAGGCAGTTGTACTATTTCAGTCCCAAATGACTTAAGAAGGGGCATCAAATCTAAACGGTATGTTGAATCTCAACAGTACAGAACAAGCCAGCCCACAACAAACTGACTGGGTGATCATATTTCACAGTTTGTGTGTCAGTAGGCTCATCAGAGACTCAAATATGTACACACAAGCACCGAGAAGTTAGCTTCTCATAATACATCCCTTTTTAAACATTTTCTGTGCATTTTATTTAAATCATAGTCACGATCCTGGATGAGTCCATGTTGACCTGCATGAGATGACGTTAGTTGTGTCTGGGAAATTTTTTGGGGAATGAACCTTGTAAAGAATAGTTGTTGTTTTCAGTAATGTAAATATGACTGGAATTACCTGCACACGTCTGTGGAAACTGTCATCACTCTGACCTGCTTTTTCCATACCTCCCGCAAAGGAGACACATGCTTTCTCACCCCAGACGTGTGATGTCATTCATAGCTGACACACTGCTCCATTTCTTTATTTTATTTTATTTTTTATTTTAGTCACACACTTGGTTGTCAGCCCGTTTTTATATATGAGACAAATACCAACAAATTAGCGGGACATGAACTCACAGGCAGCGACGGGGGTTTCACAATCAGCATCTGGTTTTATGTGTGTATGAAAACATTGTTGTAGAAATCAGTTTGCTGTCAGAAAACAACCTCCACAGCTGACTCCATCTGTTAACAATGTGTTGAAAAGAGGAAACAGAAATCGTGGAGCAGCATGACAGTTATTTGTCAGGGGGAAAGTCCTCGACTTAACTTTATCCACTGTGATATTAAAGGAGCTGATGTGGGTCAGCTGAGGCGGGGGTGCACTCTGCAACAGGATGCTCAGTCACTCTGTAAATCTGAAAGCAGGACTAATGGACAGCTTCAGTTTTTGTTTCGAAGCTTGTTAGTTATTCTGTGCTCAAATATGTAAAATACTGTACTTATTTATACATATCACAATTACAAGATTTGGAAATTGGAACATAATTATTTTTCAGTGTTTTTGTTTCCTGTGCAGAATTCAACTAATAGCCTCTGTTGTGCATCTAATGCATCTAACTAATGGAATATGTGATGAAGGTTATTAAATTGAACAGAACGTAGAGTAGGGCCGGATATCGATCAAACCTCTTTTTAGATGCAACGCAACAGCAGCCCCAGCCCTACAATCATGAATGTCCATGTCTCACTGACTGTGATGAGTGAAGTTACACCATCAGTCAGCCCAATGCGGGACAGTCAGCGGTGTAAGCGTGTAAGTGTACGGGGGGCTTAGCAAGTTTAGCAGAGAGAAACAGAACTACAGAGAATTGCAGACTTCACACACACACACACACACACACCCAAATCTGTTAGATGAGGAGGACGAGGGAGAGATGAATCAATTAGATCTCAGCCACGTTGTTTTACTGATGTCTAAACTCACATCTCGTCTCATTTCTCTCCATATTGGTCTGTTAGCTATTATAACGTGTGGCTTCATATGATTGCTACAAACCAAAGTTGCATTTGATTGGATACGTTTTTACAGTAAGACGACAGTCAAGAATTTTGATATTAATTTTTTTTTTTTTTTTCCATGTATTATTGGCATATAACAAGAGATAACTAAACAGTTAACACACGGACAGAGGATTAGAAGAGGGGAAAATGTCATTTTCATTTCACCGGGTCTTTAACAGCCCTCTAGCATTTCATACACACCTCGTCTTGTTTTGTTACTGACTGAAAACTGTCAAACAACGTAGGCTGGCAATGAAAGCCTCCTCACTTTTTTATGTTGTTTACATAATCAGATAGTTTATTAAATCTACATATTCACAATTTTAGTCTGTATAAGGGCTTAAACTATTAATTACTTTTATTGTTAATTAATCTTTTGACAATTGTCTCTAAAGTGTCAAACACATCACAAAGGTGACATTTTCACATAGTTTTCCCTTACCAGTGATCCAAAACCCAAAGATATTTAATTTTATGTTGTGTACAATGATATTCAACAGAAAAAAACCCCAGCAAATTCTCACAGAAACTGAATCTGCAAGTGTTTGACGTGTTTTCTTGAGAATTTAAATGAGTAATCAAATGTTTCAGCACCAAACTATACTTTTTAAGATAAAGTTTTTGTATGGCTGCTTGTTTAGACATTTAATATAAAACTTGATCTTCTCTTGTTGAAACTACGTTTATCAAAGTACAGTATTGAGAACATATTTAGTCCTGAACTCCAGTGTTAGTGTTGAAAAGTATGGCCCAGCCCTGGTGAGAAGTGTTGGAAATAATGTGGAAGGCTGAACGGAGCGCTGGAGGAAGTGTGGGAGTGTGTTGCAGGATACCTCCTCTCATCTCCTTTGCTAAGGTTACACCTCTGGCTATCTCTTTATTTCCTGCATCTGTCTGAGGCAGCCTCCAAATATTTTGACTAAAATGACTAAAAGTGTTGTCTAACAAATCATCCTGTCAGAGCCGCCTTGCTCTCAGCGGAAGTCTGCTGGCCTATGTAGCGTGTAAAGTAAACTGAGATATGATGTATGATCAGAGAGAGCGGCTTGGTTAAATTCTGCGGAGAAGAGAAGACGACATACTTTTTTTTTTTTTTTTTTTAATGCTTGAGAAATGAACTTGCACATGCTCACCTATATGCAAGCACAGATGTGGTGTGTAGGCGACAAAAGCACAGGATGTGTGGTTCGGGGGCAGGAAGAGGAGCAGGAGCTGAAAGAAGTGTGTGTGTGTGTGTGTGTGAGTGTGAGTGTGAGTGTGTATTTAGCAGGAGAATCCCTAGCTCTTTAACTGCTGCTAATACAATACTGATAGGAACCTGTTGAGCTATTTCACAGCCTACACACTCGTAAAAATTTCAGACTGCTCGTTAATGGAGTCAAGACAAAATTTTACCAGGTCTTTTTTTTTCCAGATGTTCATTCCTGAAGATGAAGCAATCTTATATAAAAGCCTATGCAGGGGTTTTTTCATCAGTCCAGTTTTGAAGATATATATTATACAGGTCATATTATATAGGCTGTATCAGTGCCCTTTTTAAACTCAATTATTAAAGTCATTACAAGCATTCTTGCTGGAACACTAGAATACCATTTCTGTAAGTTGTGAAATCTCTGTTTTACTGTCACTCGCAGACCCGACTCGTCCCCTCACAAGCAGGTTTGTGTGACTGGCTCAAGACTCTCTAGTTTGCATATAAGTAATAGGTGGTTTTGGTTGAGTTCAGTGGTGAAAGGCAAACAAAGGTTAATTTGGGGTCGGTAGCTTCATCACAACCTATGAAATGACGACTTAACAATATCTTTCTACCATATTCTTTTACTGTATGTGTGTGTGGTTTAGATCATGGCGTCCGCTTTGCTGTTTTATGTGGTCAAGGGGCTTTAAACTCTCTCAGACGCAGTGTCTAGTCTAGGTCTGGCCTGTGTTTTGGTCTGTCAGAAGATCATTCAATGATATTATGATCATATTGTGTAACCATTTTATAAAATTCTTTCATCTAAATTAATATTTCCAAGCAAATAGTGCATTTTTAACACATAGAGTTTTGACTGATATGAAGTGCAACAGTTTGGGGCATTAAACATTAGAGCCACAATGAGTAGTTGATTGATCGATCAGCAGCAAATTACTATTAAGTAGTATAAGTAATATTAAGAAGTATTCGGATTGATGACATATCATTTTAGTGTTTTTGGTTTGTTTTTTTAATGTAAATGATCCTGGCTTCATTGTTTCATGTTTGAGATTTGTATGATTTTCTTCTGTGACAGAAGATCTTTTTGTTTTGAGCTGCTGGTTGGACAAAACAAGACATTTGAAATTATCAACATGGGCTGTGGGAAATTCTAACAGGCATTTTTCAGTATTTTCTCACGTTTTATCGATAAGAACTAATCAATTAATGGAGAAAACATATGGATGAATAAAATCATAAAACATATCATGAGTTGCAGCTCTATTGAACATAATTTAGATTATTTTACATGATATTTGCTGTATATTGGTCTATGTCGTGATCATGACTTCAGTTCTATATGCATTGCCCTACTAGTTCTACTGGGCACAGCTTTATATGTGTGTGGAGCTGGAATGGTGGTTCTGTGTTAAACTAACTGTTGTTTGTGTGTCTGTCTCACCAGTTGACATTCGAGAAATCAAGGAGATCCGTCCTGGACAGAAGTCACGGGACTTTGAGCGCTATGTGGAGGACTCGGCAGCGCGGCTGGACCAGGCTCACTGTTTTGTCATTCTGTATGGCACCGAGTTTCGCCTTAAATCCCTCAGCCTGGCAGGTACAAACACACACAGAGAGCAGCTTATGTACATTCAGATATTGCTTTTATTTCCAGCTTTCTTTTTTTTGTGTTTATCACCTGTTAGTTTTTTTGTATATGTCTCATTTTTATCAGTAAATACAACTTATCACAGTACCAAAAGAACCTGATGAAGGAGTTTGAATTTATTATATGACAATATTTGTATTTAATCACGTGTCGCTTTGCCCTCAGCAACGTCTGATGAGGAGATGACCATGTGGGTGAAAGGGTTAAACTGGCTTGTGGCTGACACACTGAAGTCTCCGACACCGCTCCAGATAGAGAGGTAAATGAAACACGTGGATACACACCATATCCAAAGCTTTAGCTACTGAAGGGGTGGTGCATTTATTAATAACCACATTTTTAATGCATTAAAATGTCTTAATTCTCTTTTTTAGGTGGTTACGCAAGCAGTTCTACGCCGTTGATCGCAACAGAGAAGACAGGTAAATCAGCTAGACTTAGAAATGTATCCTCACAGGAAATAGGCATCATTAAATATCATAAAATAGTTTGCTGCAGCAGTTGTGTGCTTTCCCAGAGTATCCAGACCAGGAGGACTAGCTATCAGGCAGTTAGGTGTCTTTGAGAGAGAGAGAGCTACAGTGAGGTGTAGTAAAGGAACTAACCTCTTAGCCACACACCAGCACCTCTTCCTGCAGCAGGAAACAGACTGCAGAGGATGGGGGAGATGCACAGAGATGTTTGTCTGTTACATCCTAGACGAAAGAGCAAGCCTTTGTAGCTCTGGTGGGGGTATTGTCTTCCCCTGGCCAAAATTCCAGGCTGTTGTAGTAAAAGTAAAGCCAAAATGTCTGAGGGTTTTTAAGGGTGCCTGTAAATAAAGAAATATAAAAAAATGACACAACAACAGTGTCTACGTGTACAAGCTGGTAGTCTTCTTGCATTAGTCTACGTGCGTATCCATGTTTGTTTGTGTTTTTATTTTCCAACGAAACCTGTGTATATGTTTAGGATATCCTGTAAGGATCTGAAGAGCATGCTGAGCCAGGTCAACTACAGGGTGCCCAACATGAAGTTCCTCCGAGAGAAACTTCCGGTAACCTCCTTCTACTTATCACAGTCCTGCTTCCACTCCAGCTCCTTGCCCACTTCCCTTTCAGTATGATGTTGTTAGAAGCTTAAAGATTTATGATTTGTGGGTTTTTTTAAGTTTTGCATTCTCTCTTTTTGCTCATTTTATAGGACTCTGAGTTGAGGAACGGAGACGTGTCCTTCAGCCAGTTTGCCCAGCTCTATCGCAGCCTCATGTTTGATGCTCAGAAAAATGTAAGCTTACATTTATGCAATCATTTTGCTCTGTCCCAGCGCTTTCATCTCCCAGCACACCCCGTCTGATGCCAAAGCACCCTTCCTCCCCCATCTGTGTGTTCTCAAATGGCTTCAAGATCAATATGGACCAGTTAAAAACCCACCAAACCCCTCTGGTTGAGGCCATTAGGACACCGACACACACACACACACACACACACACACGCATACACACACGCAGGCAGGCAGGCAGGCTGGGGTCAGATTAAATGGATGGATGACCTCAGTGCCCCCCATGACAAACCACTCAGCCCCCTACAGGATGTCTGTGTCCATCTTCATGTCTAGTACCACACACACTGTAAGGACAACACTTTGATTATTTAACTGAAATGTTTCTTTATCTTTCAGATGGAGATCCCGTTTCTACAGAGGTAAGCCAAAATTAAACACTGTACTATACTCAGTGAGTCTCTCTCTGCAGCGTCACAGTAAAGTGAACCATTACTTTCTCTCTGCCAGGTTCATTGACAGACCAGAACAGAAAATCTCCCTAGAGGACTTCAAAAGCTTCCTCATGGAGTCTCAAAAGGTAATCTCTCCAGGCTATTGGGCATCTAGCTCACTGCAAATTTGTTTTATTTGCACGCTCTAATGCATCTGTGTTTCTATGTGCTTTACGTGAATCCAGGAAATGTGGGTCACAGACAAAGACAAGGTTCAAGAGTTTATGTTCGGCTACATAAAGGACCCCCTGAGAGAAGTGGAGCAGCCTTATTTCCAGCAAGACGAGGTACACACACCATCTCTTCTCTTTTCCTTTTTCCCCCTTTTTTCTTGAGTCTGTTTGTGCTGTTTTCTGGGGGTTTTTGCTCACTAATGGAAAAATGTAAACGTGTTTACTCACGTTATATTTTCCAATGCCCCCCCTCTGTGATGTCAATGTGGGTGGGAGATGCTCAGAAATTGACATGGATAGCCACGATCTCGGCCTAAAGCACCTCCTCCCACACAGATAGAAAAGGTTATTGACTATGACGCTACGTGAGAATTCTGCTGAAAGCAATGCTTTTTGTGGTCACCATAAAGCTATGATTGACTCAAGACAACAGGAAGCTGGTGCAAACCAGCCTGCAGTAGCTGGTACTGTCTCTGTCTGCCGCAGGTCACATTATGTTAGACAGCAGTGGCACATGCTTTTTTTGACCCCTCACTTAGAAGTCTCTTAAAGGTCAGAGTGCAGCGTGAAGTGCTGCTGGAGTCGCTGAGGATTCAGATCCTTTGTGTCCTGACAGGACAGAAAATACCATCGTTACTGTTCTGAAACAGGCTGAATCCAAATATTCTCTCTGAACTTGCCAACTTCAGTCGTACATACTGTGATGATGTGCCTAAAGTGGTCATTTTCATCACATCTGCAAGATGAAAGTGATATGAAAGTTATTAATCCATCTTTAACTTGTGTCTGAAAGGTTCCCACTGATATTGATATTACCCATTTATGTGTCGTCTGCTGCTTCTTTACATAGAAAAATGGATGTTAATAAAAGTGGAAATGCACTGCAAAACAGTAAAATGTTCTGCTTTCATGAGCATTAACAAAACCCTCAAAGGGCCCTTATCAGTGCACACTCCAATGCATACCTTACTTAAACAAAGAAGGGAAAAAAAGATGTGAAAATATATATAAGTATACAAAGTCATTAAAATGACTAGTTACTAATGAGCAGTAAGTAATTTTTGTTTTACATCTTCACATCCATGTTGCTTTGAATTAAGTCTGCAAAAAGTGTCTGCATGTGAGGCAAAGTCTTTACATTTGGGTTAAGCCTCATCTTCACTGCTTTCTCCTCCTCTGTGTAGTTCCTGACGTACTTGTTCTCCAAAGAGAACACCATCTGGGATTGCACCCTGGACCAAGTGTATCCTGAGAACATGAACAATCCCCTGTCCCACTACTGGATCTCCTCTTCGCACAACACGTAAGGATGAAGTCTGAAGCTTTCATGCACATATTTCAAAATGCCAAGTTTCACCCACTTGTTGTTGGTCCTTGGGAACATTGAAGCCTGGCATCTTCTCTTGCCAGAGGGCCTTTTGAACTGACCTCATACATCAGATAAAAGTGTATAATTGAACAATTATGCTCCAGAATCAGATGCAAGCCAGTATTTTGCAGGAAAACGTATTTTCACTCCTATTGAAAAGTGTGTGAAAGGCAGCTGAAATGATAACCTTCTGTACTAGATATGAAACAATACTCATTGGAGCAGCGGAACGAAAACTTCCTATGTTGCTTTGATTAAGTTTGAATTGACTGACTGAATGCGGAACAAGTGTTTACTCCAGTCAACAAAAGAAAACAATCCTTTTTTGATATAACAGTATCACTGTTTTTGTGCTACCACCAGAGAAAGTGTGTGTGTGCGTGTGCGTGTGTCTGTATGGTGCAGTCCTTTGCGTGTGAATCCTTTTTCAAAAAATATTTTAGATATGAGTGTGTTGTTTTTTCTTGTGTGGCTCTGACGTTACATGCTTATTTTTAGTTACCTGACTGGAGACCAGTTTTCCAGTGAGTCGTCCCTGGAGGCTTACGCTCGCTGTCTGAGGATGGGCTGCCGCTGTATTGAATGTGGGTAAACAAACACACACACACACACATACATATAGTGTTTGTCCCCACGTACAGTAAATCACCACCATTTGACTTTCAGCCTCGTAATTAACTGTCTTACCCTCTTTTCTTATCCTTCTATTCTATTTTTAAATTAGCCACCACACCCTTACACATACCCTTACACACACACACACACACTCACAAACACATTCACAAACACATTCACACACTATTATACAACAGTGTTACTTAACACTTTTAAACCACTGTCTTGTCAAGCAGGTTTCTATGAATAGAACAGGTTGAGAGTGAGATAAAGAGTCACTTACCTTTTAGAAAAGTAAACAAACTTGTGTGTCCTCAAGGTTCAAAGGTCAAATTCTTTGACTGTACACCCATGCATACTTTTCTAGACAGTACAGTACATGAAATGATGCGTGTTTATTTTCAGTGGACTGTTGGGATGGTCCAGATGGAATGCCAGTCATCTACCACGGGCACACCCTCACAACAAAGATCAAGTTCTGCGATGTCTTGACCACCATCAAGGAGCACGCTTTCGTCACATCTGAGTGAGTCTCCACACGCGCTGCCCACACAATTTCTTTTTACAGCCATCAGTGGCAATAAGATGATGAAAGGGATAAGAGATGACAAAGATAAAGAGACAACACACATTGAGAAATATCAGATGAAACAATTCCTACTGGCTGCATTGGCTTATTCATTCTAGTGCGTGAGAAAATAAGATAAGAAAATCACGTCTATGTGGAGAAGGATTTTCTGTGAAGTTGCATTTCTTAAGTTTGAATCCCTCCACAGCTATCCCATCATCCTGTCCATTGAGGATCACTGTAGTATTGTCCAGCAGAGGAATATGGCCACTCACTTTAAGAAGGTGTTTGGAGAAATGCTGCTGACCAAGGCGGTGGATATCGCAGCAGATGGCCTGCCCTCACCCCACCAGCTCAAGAGGAAAATCCTCATCAAGGTCAGGAACCAACCTGATGTTCTTTTTTTTTTAGGCATAAGTGTGACTAGACATTTAACATACAGTGTTCTGATAGTGTAATGTTTCTGACTGTATACCCTTTTCTCCTCTCACATGCTGCAGCATAAGAAGCTTGCAGAAGGCAGTGCCTACGAGGAGGTGTCCACTTCCACTCCCTACTCAGAAAACGATATCAGCAACTCCATCAAAAATGGCATCCTGTACCTGGAGGACCCCATCAACCATGTAAGCATGCTAACTGGATTCTGGATGCTGCCTGAGGGAGAAGGCTCATCTTGAAATATGATGCAGTGAAGTAGCTTATATGCCATTTGTGCATTATCCCTGTTCTTCAGTGTCAGTGTTTTTGGTTCTCTTCTGTTAAACATTCAACAGCAAGTCATAACTGGGTCCTGCTTCTTTTTAGAACTAGGCCTTGATTCATGAACTGCTTTTTTAGTGTTTTAAATGATGAAATAGTTTAAAAGGGGGCACTTTCTTGCCTTTTTTGGACCACTTTTCAGTGCGACACATGGATCCTCTAAATATTTTAACAAACTCTCTCTCTTTCTCTCTCTCTCCCCTCAGGAGTGGTACCCTCATTTCTTTGTCCTGACCAGCAGTAAGATCTATTACTCAGAAGAGACCTCCAATAACCAGGGTAACGATGACGAAGAGGAGCACAGAGAGGTTAGTAGGCCTGATTCGCTGCTGATATAAACCTTGAATGGCAGTGCTCAAACAGGATAGCCTTAATCCACATATGTTATAAAAAATGCATTATTTTTTTGCTAGGATTGGCGAATGCCTTTTGCAGGTTTTAAAAAAAATCTTTAAATCATTACATGCACAGTTTATTGGTTAGATGGTTTGGTTTGGCTTGTGTGTATGAGGTGACAATTGTGATTGCTGAGTTTAAAAGCATCTTCCTCCTCCTCCTCCTCATCTCCCAGGTGGCCAACGGTATGGACCAGCATGTGACAGAGAAATGGTTCCATGGGAAGTTGGGCGCAGGACGGGATGGACGGCAGATAGCAGAAAGGCTCCTGTCTGAGTACTGCCTGGAGACTGGAGCTCCTGATGGCTCCTTCCTGGTCCGAGAGAGCGAAACCTTTGTGGGAGACTACACGCTGTCCTTCTGGTAATCATCTTACACAGACATCAGCTGAATTTGTTTGGTAGTAATGAGATACATGGACAAGGTTTTTAAAATGTTGATAATTTTGTGAAATACAAAACCAAAAGCATAATTGAGTAAAATGACACCCATTTAATATACATTAGATTTAATATACATTAGATTTATGGTAATGATGGGAAGTGGACATTGAATGCAGTTTAACTGAATGGTAATTCATAGTAACCCCTAAAATTGATTGGGAATATTATTCTTACATTTACTGTTAGTAGTCATTTTTAGTCTCTTTTTGTAATTAGCAGAGTCCTATATCATTGAATCATTGTTTCAGTCATTTTTTCCGATTTGAAGTTTTACTGTAAAATGTGATTAATTGCTGCAAATTTTTGTATTCTTAATATTCTGGGGATTTTGGACTTTGGGTTGAATTAATTTGAACATTTTTGAATATGTAAACTTTGACATTTTATGGACTAAAAGATTAATTTGAGAAAATAGTTAGCAGATGAACCAATAACAAAAAGGTTGCAGCTCTAATATTAATGTGATTTGATCATGATCGATGTTTATGGAAACTTAGTTGTTGAGTGTATGCAGTCTTATCTATAGCATACTGAGTGCTGTTGTGGCAAACTCTTATCTGTCAGGAGACTTGTTGTCACGCTGGGTGTTGTGTAACGTTACATGCAAAGTCAAAAGTGACACACTGGCGGATCAATCAATGTCAATATCTCTAATATTGATTGAACACCGTCTGTTAATGCGTGGGATCTGCATGAACTGTGTATGGAAACAATGCATAGATGCTATCGATGCTATAACAAGGGGCCCAGTGTTTTCAGAAAGACCAAGCGTACACTGTGTAGTCATAATGACCCCTAAACAATTTTATACAAATGTTTTTATCTCTTACCTTCTCTTTTTTTTTGCATCTTCTCCATCTCTGCACCAGGCGTTCAGGGCGCGTTCAGCACTGTCGTATTCATTCCCGTCAAGAGGCAGGCAGCCCAAAGTTCTACCTGACTGACAACCTGGTGTTCGACACTCTGTTTGCCCTAATTACCCACTACCAGCAGGTGGCGCTGCGCTGCAACGAGTTTGAGATGAAGCTCACTGAGCCCGTGCCTCAGACCAATGCACACGAGAGCAAAGAGTGAGTCTCTAAATAACCTTTTATAACCACACATTGCAGATCTGTAGCTGACATCCTCATTTAGCGTGAACAAGGGTGAGGTGTGAAGTGAAGAAGTCAACAATGTGTCCCTGCAATTAAGTTTGTATGTTTCGTTATTTGTTTCAGGTGGTACCATGCCACCCTCTCAAGGAGCCATGCAGAGAACATGCTGATGAGGGTTCCTCGTGACGGTGCTTTCCTTGTCAGGAAGAGGATAGAAGCAAACTCATACGCCATCTCCTTCAGGTAACTCGGTTAATCAATTAGTTGATCGACAGAAAATGTATGACCAACTATTTTGATAATCCGTTTGAGTCATTTCTTAAGATAAGATAGTTTCAGCTTCTTTATTGTGAATGTTTTCTGGTTACCTTAGTCTGTAAAGATAGTAAACTGAATATGTTTGGGTTGTGGACTGTTGGTTTGGACAAAACAAGACATTTTAGGTTAAATCTTGGGCTTTGGAATACAGTGATAGATATTTTTCATCATGTTTTGACAACAGATTAATCAACAATGAAAATAAGTTAGTTGCAGCTCTAGTGTAGAGGAAGACTTTAAGTGATTCACATCATGTCTCTTCACAGGGCTGAGGGTAAAATTAAGCACTGTCGCGTGCAGCAGGAAGGTCAGACTGTGGTGCTGGGCACTTCTGAGTTTGACAGCCTTGTAGATCTTATCAGCTACTATGAGAAACACCCTCTGTACCGCAAAATGAAGCTGCGCTATCCCATCAATGAGGACACACTGGAGAAAATAGGCACTGCTGTGAGTACCAATCAGAAAAAAATATGACACTGTTTTTTTGCTATGACTTATTAACACACAATCTGTCATCCAACAGGAGCCAGACTACGGGTCACTGTATGAGGGCAGGAATCCAGGCTTTTATGTGGAGGCCAACCAAATGCCTACATTTAAGGTGAGTGTCCACTGTGGAGAAGTGTCATTTAGGACAGTTTGGACTTGCCTGAAGTAAAAACAGTAAATATATCCGTAACCTTCTGTCTTTTTAGTGCACGGTGAAAGCCATGTACGAGTACAAAGCCCAAAGAGACGATGAGCTCTCCTTCACAAAGAACGCTATCATCTCTAATGTGGACAAACAGGAAGGAGGATGGTGAGTGACCTGCATAACATTCATTCAGGAAGGAGCTCTTAATTGTCCTTTTAGACAATCCTATTTGTGAAATGAGAGAATGAAAAACTGTACACTTATATTGACATTTTAAGGCCACACTCCTTCTTAACGTGTTCACATTTCTCTTTCTCCCAGGTGGAAGGGTGACTGTGGAGGAAAGAAGCAGTTTTGGTTTCCTGCTAACTACGTGGAGGAGATCAGTCCATCAGCGGCGGAGCCTGACAGAACTGTAAGGATCAAAACCCACAAACTGAAGAGCTATAACTACTTATTTGTATATTTCAAAAGAAATGAGTGCACCTGCCTCCTCCACAGGGAGGTTGGACCTCAGGATCAGCCTGATCACTCATCTGTCTATTATTCACTGTCACACAGTTGCATGTGCAGTGTGGATTATAGGTTATCTTATTTCCTGATCCCCCCTCTTCTCTGTAAAGCAGGAGATGACAGAGAACAGCCCTCTGGGAGATCTGCTGAGAGGAAGTGTGGATGTCTCTTCCTGTCAGATTGGTGAGTGGCCCCTCCATTTCCTGTTCTACTCTGTGCTGCAGGGCTGCAGAGCCAGCAGTCACCTTGTCAAAGTGTATCCTCCTGCTGTCGCTGTTGCAGGGATGCACATCTTCTCTGCACTCTTTGTTTTTAATTTCAGAAGGACACAGGCAACACTTGCTTTGCTGTTTATTTGTCCATTATCAGTCACGTATTATTTATTCTTCCTCGTTTGATTTTATTAGAACTTTTGCTTTTTTCTCAGCTGTGTCTGGTGTTTCATTGACATCCTATAGTGCAGTCAATACACACCCATTAGTGTTGGCACATGCTGTCATGCATTGTTATGGCCTCTGCTAACCACAGTTAATACCGTAGCCCATTTCTTTGCTGCTGGTTCTTTGGCTCCATCTAGTGGTAGTATGGAAACAGTCTAATTATATCTTTATGTACACTTTTGATCTAAGGTGTACTGCACATGATCACCAGCAGAATTGCAAGAGTTTAGGTGCTTGTTTCCTGAAAGTGATGGTGCTAAACCTTGAGGCAGTAATGCTGTGTACATGGATTTTACACCTCACTGCTGTGCTAGAAGTTCAGATTACTTGAACTGTAATGCTGTTTCCCTCTGACCTTTTCTTTGTGAAGTATGTCCAATCAGATCATAGTGGACCAAGAGGCTGAAACAGGGGGAAAGGTTTTAGTGGTAAATTCGTAGTTTGATGGAAAAAAGGCACATTGGCTTTTATTCAGGATAAATTTAAGCCAAACCCAGCTGTGAGTGAAGCTCAGACAAACCATCATGTTATCTCTTCTTATCTCACACTATTCCTATTTGTTTTATTTTTTGTGATTGTGTTGTGATTGTGTTACTATTTTATTGCAGCTTCAAGTCATTTATAGAGATGCAATCAAATTCAGATCGTATCACATTTAAAATGTTTTAACTGTGATCCAGTTAAAAAGTTCAGTTGAAGTTGAACTAACCCTTTTTTCTCTGCAGTCGTGCGCACTGATGGGAAAGGCAGCAGGCCTCACGTCTTCTCACTGGTGCCGAATACTGCCATGCGGTCGGGCACAGTGCTGGACGTCGCTGCAAGCAGCCCAGACGAACTGAAGGAGTGGGTGGTCAAGATCCGCGAGGTCACTATGACCTCAGAGGCCAAGGTATGTATATCACTCGGCTGGCAAGAAACCCAGGCAAAGACTCACACCATTCTCATGCTCAATGGGCCAGTCATGACTGGTGTTTGCTCTATAATACTGAAAAGTGCACGTAAATGGTATTTGTCAGTAATCCCATTCTATTGACTCAGACCTCACCACAATCTTGCTCAGCACAACCAAAGCTTCGGTGTCATACTTAATTTTGTGAAGATACAAACTAAGAAGTGATGTGTTCCACTCTTGGTGTTATATTAAAGTTGTGTCTCTCTTTGTGGAGCTGGAGGAGGGGAAGATGATGGAGAGGAGAAAGAAGATTGCACTGGAGTTATCGGAACTGGTCATCTACTGTAGGCCTGTGCCGTTTGATGAAGACAGTAAGGATTGCATACGTTCACTAGAAGTGACAAATTTTCAACAACAACAATCAGTGACATAATAAAAGTAGCCCAAACAAATACAGGTACGTCAGGTCTGTCCTCTCTCCCTGCCTCCTGCAGAAATTGGCACAGAGCGAGCCTGTTTCCGGGACATGTCATCTTTTCCTGAGACCAAGGCAGAGAAGTACGTCAACAAGATCAAGGGAAAGAAGTTCCTGCAGTACAATCGCCTACAGCTGTCCAGGATCTACCCCAGAGGCCAGAGACTAGACTCCTCTAACTACGACCCTCTGCCCATGTGGCTCTGTGGGTCCCAGCTGGTAGCGCTCAACTTCCAGACAGCAGGTATCTACTGTCTTTGATAACAATTTAACAGCGTAGACAGAAGAACTTTTTTTTTTTTAACCTAGTTTTCTCTTCAATCACATACAGACAAGCCCATGCAGATGAACCAGGCTCTGTTCATGCTGAATGGAAAGAGCGGCTATGTCCTTCAGCCGCCCATCATGAGGGACGATAACTTTGATCCTTTTGATCGTCACACGCTACGAGGCCTTGAACAAGTCACTCTACAGATAGAGGTACAGTAAAGTGAGAATCATTTTATATTCATGGGCTGAAACGAGTGACTGAGGAGATCTAAAGGAGTTTCCTTGTATTATTCTTTTTCTTCACGTATGAAGGTTTTGGGCGCCCGGCACCTGCCCAAGCATGGACGAGGCATAGTTTGTCCTCTGATCGAGATCGAGGTGTGTGGTGCGGATTATGACAGTGCCAAGCAAAAAACTGACTCAGAAGGTGAGAGCTGCTCTGTTTTTTGTTTTTGTTTTTTTTTTAAACCCAGAGGGAGTAGTGTGCCAAAACTGAAGGAATGGGTAGTTGGTGTTTACTGGATACATCACCCGCATGTAATTTCCTGTCTGGTCCTAGAAAAACAGGAAGTTGTACAAACAACTTAGCAACGTGTGGGAATACAATAGGGAACCATTCTATACTATGAAGATACTTCTGGCATAGTTCTCATCGGAATTTATGGTCTGGTTTTGGCCAAAAAAAATAAACATTAAGGAATTGTTTTGTGGCTTTATTTAACATATTTTTCCACATGCTGTACTTTTGTGTGGTGGGAAATGTTAACACAGGAAAAAAAAAACCCAATATTTATTTTCCTAATATTGTAAATCATTGTAGTCAAGGATCAGTGACAATTGCTAATTAAAGATATTTATTTTAACTTTACACATTTTTTAACTTACCTTAACTGTTGCCAGTATCTTTTTCACTTTGTCTGCATTCCTTTCATTATATAATCTCTATTTATTGTTTTACTTTCAAACGCAGAGCATCCCAACATAATAAAGTGAAGCCTGTTTAGCAGAGGTTGATGCATTCTCACCATTATACAGTACAGGAACAAGGTTCTTTTACCACTAGTTTAATGTGGCCATGTTTTCATAATTAGGTCAGTAGATTACTTTTGGAGTTTTCTGCTACAGACAGCTGTTTCTGACCCAAACACAACTTATATGGTAGTCATGTTTTTATGAGACATAAATTTAAATTAGTGGGTTTACAGTTTCCTTTTCCATTTTGTACTTTTTTTTATGTTCATCCGTCCTGCTTTGTGTTTCTTCCAGCAAAAAGAGAGTGAGTTATGCCAAAACAATTGTCCTTGACATTTGGACACAGGTTTTAATTCAGTTTGTTGTGTTATCATGCCAAAATTCATGGAGTTACACTGTGATGAAGTCTGCAACTGTAATGTAATTACTGAACGTTTTCAGCAGACCTTCTCACTGTTGTTACTTTGGAATATAATGTAATTACAGTAACTGCACTAGCACTGGATACGTAATAAACATGTCTCATCTTTCTCTACCCGTCTTGTTTTTTCCACTGCAGCTGATAACGGTCTGAACCCCACGTGGCCCCGAAAGCCGTTCGAATTCACAGTGTGCAACTCTGACTTTGCCTTCTTGCGTTTTGTGGTCTATGAGATCGACATGTTCAACGACCAAAACTTCCTGGCTCAGGCCACGTTCCCCATCCACAGCCTGAAGACAGGTACGCAAAACAGGGTGGTATCTGAATAAGTTTTCAGCAAGTGTGTTTTAATGAATAAGAACCAAAAAATGACCTAAAATCTTGTTGAGTACCTGGACAGTACTAACAGCTTCTCCGTACTCTGCCTCTTTCTGTTGTATGACACCAGGTTACCGGTCAGTACCTCTGAAGAACAGCTACAATGAGGATCTGGAGTTGGCTTCATTGTTAGTCCACATGGACATAATCAGAGGACGGGTAAACTGCTGCACTTTACTGAGCCTTTTTGAAACTGCTGCATTTGATGTCTTCACTATCAACTAACTCTACATGCAACAAAACCTCATAAGAGAAAAAATATATATTAATATATACAATCATCACCTCTTGAAATGAACCTATACATAGTTAATCAGTGGGGATTGTTCTTAAAGGATGGGTTTACAGTTCATGTCTGTCTAAAAACAACAGTCAGGTGTCCAAAAGAAGACACATTTTTCTAGCTTTAATCATTCCTCCTGTTCATACAGACCATTAGAAGATACCTTTTTAATGTACTTACAGTGTAAGTGATGAGGTTTTGAACAAAAATGTATTAAAAGTTTATCTGAGGATAAAATGAGGCCTCAGCAATCTTGAGTTAATCAAATAATGTGGATCTATCCGCAGTTTAATTTTATAAAATTCCTTCTTTATGTCTCTGCAGACAGTATTTAGTCTGTTCAACTGCAGTCAAAGGATCGTAACAAAAAGAGGGAACTTGGCACTTGATTTGGTTGGCTGAAGCTTCACATTAACTTCAAATAAAGTTTTACAGGGAAGGAGGGCTGCAGTCGCCCATCACTTACATTGAAAGCGCATTATGAAGGAATCTTCTAAGTAGAGGCCAGTATGGAAAGAGGAATGATCACAGTAAGAAAAACAGATCAATGTTCTTTTGAGAACATGACTATTGATCAGGATGGACTTGAAAAATAGTGAACCTATACTTTAAAAACCGAACACTGTAATGTACACTGAAACTTGCTGGTTGCTGTAATTGTTCCTCCAGTTCTTACTAGGATGAAGATATCCTTTTCTAATGCTATTCCAGTGTATGAGGGGACAAAAAGAGGCAATATTGTACTATAAAGACTGTAACTACTGTAAATACCAATTTAATTTGACTAAGTGACAGATGAAGCCTCATATTAGCTTAAACTGAACTTCAGGGTGTATTTTTGCACAGAACAAGGACTGTGGATTTGGTGTCTTTAACACTTAATGACCAGTATGGATAGCAGAAGCAGTGATACTGACTAATAACTCTTTCAGTGTTCAATAGTTATTTGAGTGTCATTTTAAGATGCACTCAAACATTTGAACACATCCCATAAGCTTCATGAGCAATTGAGTATCCTAGAGTTGAGATTTTGATGTGTCAGTCATCTGGCTTTTCCTCATTTTTTGTCCTCTCCTTCCTCCCACTCTCAGGATGAAAATGGAGAGGTTCTGAGCCCGTTCCTCGCCATTGGGGCCACATCAGTGGCCGCATCAGCTCAAGTCGGACGGGAACGTTTGGGGGATCTGAGCTCAGTGTCCTCGACTTCCTCCAACATGTCTCCTCTGCCCCAGTCGCCAGCGCAGGCCATGGCCTACAGAGGGAGGGAGGGCTCCTTTGAATCTCGCTACCAGTCTCCTATAGAGGACTTCAGGGTGCCCCAGGAGGCACTGTTGGACCACATGGACCCGCAGAACAGAAGGTAGGTGTGTGACGTGTTGTTTTGGGGTTTTTGCATCGAGTTTGGTAACCATAGAAGATTCCAGACATGGTGTGCTGTCTTTGTCTTTACCTCAGGATGTTGCGGAGGACCAGAGTGGGCGGAGAGAACCGTGTCTAAGTCCAAGCCAATCAGGACGCATTTTTGTTGCACCCCTTGCCGCCCCCACCCTCCTCCCCCTCCCTCCTCACCCAGTCGCCTCTCCCTGTACTGATGATGTCACTGACTGCTGTGAACACTGTTTCCATGGAAACGCCCACCACCGCTTTGGCCTACATTTCAGGCAGCTCTCCCTCCCTCTGTTCTCCAACCGCCCCCACCCCACCTCCCTCTCTCTCTCCCCGTGCCCCTCCCTGCCGCCCAGCCTCCTCACCACTGATTAGAAGGAGGGACTCGGACATAAGAGGAGGGGGCGGGGGGGCACTGAGAGGAAGCTGACCGCTGCTGACAGGAAGAAGAAAAAGACATTCACAGGAGAACAAACACAAGATGAAGATGTTCCAGCTCTGGACTGGTCGCTTGCGGGTCGTCCTCTCTTGTGTTTTTAGGTGTGCACAACAGCTGCTTAGAGGAGGGAAAGAGAGAGCTATAAAAGGTATCAGTTTGAAACTGTTTCCCGGTTAAGTTACTTTGCTCTTCTCTATTTGGCGTATATGAATATATATATTTATTCCTGCTGTGCTGTTGGCCAGAGAACAGCAGCAGCTGACCTGCTCTCAAAGAGCTCCTGTCTCCATGTTTTTAATTATTATAATTATTTAAACCTTTAAATATTCATAATGTGACCTTTCAATTTTTTTTATGTATATGTGTAAAACACGAGGGCTCTCTACGGCTGTTTTTAATGTCTCTCTCTTCTCTGCTTCGTGGAGGAAATTATGCACCTCCAGTCTAACTCACACCATAATCCTTGAGCGATATTTAATTTTTTCTTTTGTTTGTTTTCTTTTGGGGTTTTTTCTGTGAAGGCATCAGGAAGAAGTCATAGCCTGTTTGTGTTGGAAGCAGTGAGAGAGCAGGCAGCATCATGCGTTATGTCTATACACTCACACTCATGTACACACAGCCAGGACTTTTTTTTATTTCTAACTTACATTCCAAAAAAATAAAAAAACAAACTGCACATCATTCCATTTTCCTGCGTCGCAGGCGCCTTTACAAACCAGTCCAACACATTCAAACCTCTGTCTCCCTCGCTGATAGTCTTACCTCTCAGTGATTTGTGTCTGTAGGGTATCCAACGCCACACTGTGCGATTTAAAGCAGGACCAGGGATAAATGTGAGAGATTGTGAATGATAATTGTGTACAAAGTTGTCTATCTTTGCTCGTACCATCTCACGTGTTTAAGGGTGATTCAATGACAACAGAGTAGCTGTATTGTTCATCTAGGGATAGTTCACAGGGCTGCAACGTTATGGCTTAAAATTTGAAAGCTTTACAATATTTATAGGGAACATTATACATGTAATAAGTGTGTCAATACACCATCATTTACTGTAGGAATTAATATTGCAATATAATAAACTGTGCAGCCCTGTTTTACCAGGATTTGTGTTGGAATATTTGGGATATTTTTTACTGACATTTCAAGTCTTAATACAGTTTATGGGCCCTTTTTTAATTCATTGTTTTGTTCACCATAACTGTTCCCATAACTGACAAAGCTCTCTCATAATAGTGATTATAAAAACCGCCACTATTTTAATTTAATGAGAGTGTTTCAGTTCCAACAGATGTCTCCTAAAAGTGGTTTTAAGGTTCTCGATCATCTGTACAATATAAGGAGTCTTCAGTGTTTTGAAACCAGAAGCCGGAAGGTTTTGCATTGCCAGTGTGAGGCATAAAGAAAACATGCCATAATTGATGTCTTTCTGGTATGTCCTTGCTATACCACAAAGACATAAGGGACCTTTTGTGTTTGTGTTGCCATGTCGTCCTGGCACCAAGCTGCTTTCCAGAAGCCTGCAAGTATTTTAAGTTACACTGCCATGATATACAGTTAAATTTCCACTGCCTGTGAGTGAGTTTATTTGTATTGAAACATGCAAAAAAAAAAAAATGGAGAACCGGCTGACGGCTCAAAGTGAATGTCAATTGCTACACTTAAAGATTCATCATTCCCAACTTTTTAGACGCTTATTCTGGCTTCTACTCATACTACTCTCTTGAGGTTAAATGTTGGTGCCCTTTATATGTGCGGGGAGATCTCACTTCCTGTCTTCGTGGTGTGAGAACGTGTTTGGGAGGAACAAGCTGAATCTGAGCTGGTGCCTCAGGCTTTTGTTGTAGCTGTGTGTTTCTGTGGCTGATGGATGACAAAGGTGCCTGGGGGTGGGGTTGGGGGGGGGGGGTAAGAGGGTCTGTGGTTTTGGGCCTTCAGTGAGCCCAGATGGAGCTCGTGTATAACCGATGGTGTTTTCTTTTCCAGGTATGTGTCAGAAACAGTGTTTTCTCTACTCGTATGTGACGACTATATGATGTAAACTCAGTATTCTCACTCAGTGTTTGACCACTGAGACACACCTAAGCCATATGGTATGATTAAGTTGTGGTAAAAGCAGGGACAGGAGTGAATACTTGAGGTCTCACCAAAAATTGTTATCATCTTGTTGTTTGCGGCCCCAGTATTAATCCCAAAGCTCCCCCATATTACATTTTTTTCCTCCTGTTGTCTCACGAATGGTCCTTTTTGGAGAGCTCTCCCTTTCAATGCTGCATTACTCTTATTGCTGACCTGTCTGCTAATGTCTACGTGCCTCCGTCTGCATACACATCACATTAAAGCCACATCATTCACCTGCCCTGCTGAGCTTAAAGCCCCTGCACAGCCACAGTACACCTACACAGGTGTTCTCACTTATTTTGACTGATGGGATCTCTCGGCACTGTACAAACATGCATGGACTGTACTTGACTGACAGATCCTTGACTCTCTTGTTTAGTTTGCTGTACCTGGATAACTCACCTTTGATTGTTTGAACTACATGTTGTTTGGGGGATGTAAGGAAACTCCTACCAACCTGTACAGAGGTTTGCATCGGACAGAATAACAAACAACACCTGTGTGGGTGTGCAGGGCCTCTAAGTGTCATGTATCTTTTTTCTTTTTCTTTTTTTTTTTCTCCAATCTTGTCTGTTTTGTTACTGATGGTCTCATTTACAAACGCCTTTCTGTAATGTGCCTAAAACTATGGAGAGGAAAAGTATTCATTTTATTTTTGCCTTTCATATGAAACATATTCAAGCCTGAAAAGTAAATAAAATACTTACTACTTTACACTACTGTCTTATTTTCTTTGCATCCATTAGGTGCATTAGGTTTATTCTCACGTTAAATGTCGACTGCGATGGTGACAAGATAGTAGTTGGTTTCATTATCTTGTGATCTTGTACCACAGGAAGGATGCCTCAGTTTCAGTCTGAGGTGTTAAAAGCAGCCACACAGCAGGTTGCATAAAATGTTTAAGTGCCAAAACATAGATAGAAAAATTAAACTGCAACTACTTTGACATTTTTTTCCCTTTTTCAAGCAATATCACTTTTGCCAAAGCCCCTTAGCTGCTGTCTTTCTTTCTTATACAAGTCAAATGTATTTCTTTGGGTTGTGGTCTAAAGAAGTGATTTTCACTCCTGACAATACTGTTCATATTCTGACCATTCACAACATCCCCTCATAATTAGCCTCTATATGAAGCTTCTGAACCACAAGTCTATATTTCATAAACAGCTTATCAGTGGTTAATCCTTAATTAAGCTTTCAGAGAGCAGAGTGTATTCAGTAGGTTTTACACCATTTATTTATGGAGAAAACACTTAACCTAAAACAAGAGACTATAAACAGCCATTAATGATTTCAATGAATGCACAGAATTCATTTTTGATGCTGATATTTGAATTTTTGGAAAATGTACGGATCAAATTACACATGTAAAATATACATCAGCTGCACAAAAACAATCCAAAAAGTCAAAAAAGTTAAATTTTTGTATTCTGGGTCACTTCAGGAAAAGTCATAAAATCTCAGGTAAAAAGAGTCTGAGTCAATCTGACCTAAACAGTGTGAATGACATCACCTTTGACCTTAGGAAAATGTGATTATCACTCTTTTCCTGCACTTTATTGCATCTTGTGCATTATTAGACTCACCAGAAATGTGGAGTGATATGCAACAAACATCCAAATGCACTACTATTCATTGTTATCATGCTGTCTGACATTTTACTGAACTCTATTAAAGTATCAGCAGATAAATAATCATTAGCTGCAGCCTTTAACTGCATTACTTTGGTTTATAGTCAAGTTCAAGCAGAAGTGAGAATATCTTCAGTTTCCTCCTCCAGTACATTTTACACCATGTGGAAGACTTTACCGAGACGATTCAGGCCAATGACACTCGAAGCCACAAGTTTATTACATTCTGTTTATTCTGCAAATACCATCTGTAAAAATTATACATCAAGCCTAAGTATGGAACTCTGGTAAAAGTTCACAGTTCTTTTACAGTCAAATTTATCTCGTAAGAAAGTTCCATAAAAACAAAATGTACGTACACGTCGGTGACGTAAAGAAGCACTTGATGCTACAACAAACACAAGATTCCATAGTCTAATATATTGTGTCACTTTTTTTCTGTTCAGACACAACAGGGTGCTTGCCTTCTTTGGATGACCAGTCGCTTTTTATGTCCTATTTTGACCAAAAGTTATGTACAGATAAGAAATGGAAAGCAAGTACAAAGAGATGTCCAGAAAATATCATCAAGACAGGATCAAATGAACATCAGTGCTGCGGTTCACATGAGACGCTATGAACAGCCTAGCTAGCACATTTTAAGGTAAGCTGCGAACGTGAATTCAAAGTGAATGAGTGCATGTTGGTAGAAAAAGGAGTATGAAGATGACACAAATGAGAAAGAAGGATTTTTTTTTTTTTACTATAAGGCCTTGGCAAACACCCTGTAGCAAAGAGCTGTGCAGTATTCCATACCCCAAAACAAACAAGTCTGTCAACACTCCACCGATCCTCGTCTGAGGGTTGGCTTGGTCGATAAGTGTTCAAACCCAACCCCCACCCCCTGATCTGCTGAGATGTTCTCCTTTTTTTCCTCTCCCCTCCTCTTCTTCCTCCTCTTTTTTTCCTTCCTTTCTCCCATCACAGCAGGCAGAACCCTCCCTCCACCTCCGCTCCTGCACACAGTCTCTACTGGAACTTCCTTCTAAAAAAAGGGAAAATGGTGGACGGGAGGATATTGGAGAGGGCAAGAGTGTGGTAGCGGAGAAGTAGACTAAACAGGAGGAGGAACATAGGGGGGTGGATGGTTGGATGGATGGATTTGGGAGGTGGAGAGGGGGCTAGTGGCTTTTATCGTCCATCTCACATAGCGGGGGAGGTCATGCCTACCTCTCTAGGGATGTGGGCGAGAAGGAGAGAGGGATGGGTGGGGATGGTTTCAAGGCCCGTTTCCATCCCGTGATCCTGTTACAACCGCATCTGCCGTCTTCTCCTCAGACTCCCAGCACAAAGACCACCTGCGTTGTAAACTCCATCCACAAACAAAAGGCCTCTTCAATCTGTTCCTGTAGCAATTAAACAAAAGCCCAAAAAAAGAAGGGAAATTAAAAATACGTCAACCCGGACAACACGCTCCTGCTTGTCTACAGTAGACACTTCTTTCATGATTATAAACAGTGTGCTGCTGTCAGACACACCTCACTGTAGGCCTCATTACTCATAATTATGAGCATTATGTGTGCTTGTATGTTCCACGTTCACATTTCTGGATTACATATCCCGATTTATCACCATTTAATCACCAGTTTTCCACCTGCCAAGAACACTGAAAAACTACTGAAAATAGTTACCCATATTTTTATTTCATTTTATTTACAACAGGTCTAGAAACAATATGTTTTAGCTTCCTTGCTCAGTATTAGTGAGACTTTATTATTTCTCTCCTGCAGACATGAAGACTACCTTTAGTAGGATTCACAGTCTTGTCAGCATTGGCCTCCTCGTCTTCTTCTTCTTCCTCTGTAACACCAAGCACAGGCTCCTCCATTTTCTCCTCCTTCCCCCCTTCTGTCTGTGGCTCCAAAGGGGAGGATCCTGTTGTGTGTGGCTCGGTGGGTGAGCTCGGTGCGACTGGTCTTGGTCCTTTCATATGAGCGGCACCAGTTTGTTCCGTCTGAGGCAAAGACGCCTTGGTGGAGAACCAATGTCGCACCAAGTCTGGTGTCAAACCGCTAGCCTGAGCCAGTTCCTGCAGCTGTGCAGAGAGAAAAACCTGTTAGCTAAAGTGTGAAAACACTATCAAGAGAGTAACACTAATTATACTATTGTTAATTAGAACAATGGATGTAATCAGACTAAAATGCACAGCAGCATGTACAGCAGCCATAGCACTCCACTGCTGGTATCTAGAGTCTACGTGTCACACCTACTACCAACTGAACTCTATTATAGATGTAAATATTTACACGCACACACACACACATTTACACCTTTGCGTATTCATACCTTTTAAAACTACTAATTTATATTCCAGTGCAGTACATTCCAGACCAACCAATGTAACATTTATTTTCTACCACTGACATCTGTAATTGTACAAATAGTGAAGAGAAAACATTGAACGTGTCGCATGAAAGATTTTACATTTCTTAGTTTTTAAGACTCATCCAACTTACTCATGTATAAATGAATGCTTGCCTTATGGAGAGATAGATTTCCTTTTTTACTTTCTGTTAACAATCACTTAACATGGCTTAAAAGTTGTACTCCAGGACACCGTGACATCTCTGAAACACAGACACTTTCAACCAGAGAATGCAATAAAGCACTCTTTATATTTTAGGTTTGCGTTTGTTTAATATGAACCAACCAACTACATGAATTTTATATACGTGCAAATTTACTTAGTAATACTCTAATCATCCAAACCTAAAAAAGGTAGCCAGAATGACGCTTGGATGCATTAGGCAAAGTCAATACTGGATATTAATGTTTGTACTAATGGGATACATGGTGTCAATCCATCAAACAGAGACTGTATTACCATGTCAGAAACTACTATTTGTTTCTCTGTTACCACTCTACAACACTTTCTTCACAGCTTGTTGAACCATCCTGACCTCCATCTAAAGAGGTGCAAACACACAAAGACTTGACCTACTTTAATTAAAGTGTTCATTTCTCAATGGTGCATTTAGTGCCTGTTTCTACTTTAATACTTGCTACTTGCTCATACTGATACTGTTTATAGTGTTTTTTTATTTTTAGTTGTCTTATCTTATACCATGCATGTTTTGCACTATAAATTCCTGTTAACATGAGTTGATCTGATCTTACCAAAGTATCCATGTCAAATACAGAGATCTCACTTGGCCACATTGGAAGTTTTTTTTTTTCAATGTTCCACTTAATGAACAAACACTCTCTTGAACACCTTGTTTCAGCTGAAAGCTTGACAAACACTTTGGTTCTTTGCAAACAAGGAGCTTCCAGGTGTCTTTATGATCCAGTACACAGTCCTCTAAGCAATTACAGTGTAAAAAGTGTAAAGTAGCTTTAGTCAAGCACAAAGTGGAAGACCTTTTTCCCTTTTAAACAGTGTATCTTGAAAATGATGCTATTTAAGAATGTGTTTTTGACGTTAGCTGGTTAAAACTTATGTTTTTATTTACTGTCAGTAAAACACAGACATCCACAAAACATAGCCACCAAAACTGGTAAATAATTAGTTTCAAACTGTACAAAAAATACATAAGCTATCAAAATCAATCAGTTAAAAAAGCTGGGAGTTGATTTACTGCGCTCAATTAAGGAAGATCTGTTGCCCCTGATAACACACTTGCAATTAGGAAGTGAAAAAAATAGCTTTCAATCATTTATGCAGCTACAGAGTTGTTTGCATGTCAGCTCAAAAATATCCTCCATGATTCACAAAGAAAACAACTGAACTGGTTAGGGAAAGTGCATTTCTCAAACCTCTTAAAAAAGGTACAGTGTCAGTGTGTCAACAAGAGGCACTTTCCTGAAGCGACCTGTTTCTTTGGATACAAGTACATTTTCTCCTTCAGAGCAGTTAGCTAACATCAACATAACTGAGTGTTAAGATTCATTACATCACTCAAACATCCCATTATCCCGCAGCTGCACGGATCCTCTGTTTCTCAGGTTTCACTCGCTTGGAGGAACTGACTGTTCTGCCCCAACAATGTGTTAACCTTTATTCAGGGTAGATTTTTATGGTGCTATTATAAATGCTGCTGGTTGTCAGTACCTGTGACTCCTCCTGGCTGCCACGAACATCGAGGTGGGCCTGGAGGATCTGTGTGTTTCCCTTCTGAAGGTCTTCCTCCAGAGCCATATTCTGGTAGGACTCCAGCCACTTCAGCTGTCCGTTCTTCTGTACGTAACGGCAATCTCCGAACCAGCGCACTACTTCAGGTCTGGGCAGTCCGGTAGCTGAGATCAGTTCATCGTACTGAGAGGCGCTGGGCCACTGGGTCCGGGAGTAGACTTGTTTGAGCAGGTGCAGCTGCTCTGCCGTCTTCTTACCTCGGACAGACGTGGGTTTGGGGGAGTTTGATGGTTTGGGCACTGGGGCGGAGGACTGGGATGGTTTGGGGGTGGAGGACGGGGTGGGGCCTGGGGAGGAGGCTGGTGTGCTGCTGGATAGAAGGGATATAGAAGTACTATCTAACCCTTCACCCTCTGGTTTGCCATTGGCCTCCGTCACCTTCAGCATCTTCAGATTTATTTTGATGGGGTTAACTTTCAGCTCTCCTGAACCGTCCTCTTTCTGACGCTCCTCTCCATCAACGTCCATCTCCCCCTCCTCCTCCTCTCTCAACGCCCGCTTTGCCTCCTCTTTCTTTTTCTCAGCAGCCACTCTCTTCCTCCTCTCTGCAAACCAGCCATGGATCTCCCTTCTGGTCATCTTGGTCTCAGATCGCAGCCTGTCCACTTCCTCTCCTGATGGGTCAGAGTTTCGGGCAAAGCTGGCCTCTAGCGCCTTTACCTAAACACAACATAGAAATAACATAATAACATAATAACATAATAATAACAACATAAATAAATAAACTGGAGGAATGATCACATCAACAACATTTAGTCAAACAAATGTCACACTCTAAGTCTCACCTGGTGGGGTTCTCTCTCCTTGTAGCGGATAGCTGTGAAATCAGGAGAAGGTGGTCTGGGGAGTCGGCGAGAAGGTGTGGTGGGTGAGGTGGGAGTCTGTGTTGCAGTCGGGCTCAGAGGTGCAGAGCTGTGCTGGGGTGTTTTTGCACCAGAGTTGCTGCTACTTTCAGACAGATCAACAGGGTTGGCTAGGCCGGCGGCACTGCTCCCTGGTGTACCTGAACTGTTCCCTGCTCCTGTTCCAGTCTTATTCTGTCCCCCTGTGCTGGAGCGCGTACCTTTAAGGTTGCGAAAGTGGTAGCGCCTGTCACTGAACCACTTGCGGACTTCTCGTACTGTGAGCCCCGTCAGAGCAATGAGGCGGTCCACCTCCTCCTGGTCGGGAAACTGGCTGACCTGAAAACTATCCTTCAGAGCATTGAGCTGCTCCTGAGACTTCTTCCCCTTGTAAAAGCCGTGGTCCAGGAATGCGTTAACAGGTGTCCGGGAGCCGGGCGTGCTGCTTGAAGCAGGAGAGGGAGATGAAGATTTGGAGGCGGGGGAGGAAGCGTCCTCCATTTTGATGTTTGGCGAGTCACTTGCGGCCGAGTAGACATCATCTGTGCTTGTGCTTGTTGTGTTATTTTTGTTGCTGCTACCGTTAGTGTCTTTGCTCTTCTGTCCGTCACTGCCTGCTTTGCTGCTGCTGTTCGGTTTGCTGTCTGTGGTCTTTTTGCTGTCTGTGGTTACTTTGTTGTCACTCTGCACGATGCTGGTGTTGCTGGCTTTGCTGGTATCAGTGTTCTTACTGTCACTGCTGCCTTTTGCAGAATTTGAATGGCTGGTAACATAACTATTGCTTTTGTCGCTGGAATCTACGTGAGCACTGCTGTGTCTACCACTGACACTGCTAACCTTTGCATTATTATGATTACTGTTTCCTAGACTAAGGTTGATGACACTGGCTTGACTGCTACTAATAATACTGCTAGTGCCTCCTCCCCCACTCCTACTACTATTACTGCTGGTCATGATGTTGCTCCCTGTACTGCTACTGCCCACCGTTCCCACCACCATGCTGATGCCTTTATCTGCCACCAGGGCTGCAGCAGGACGGGCCTGCATCATGGGGCGAGCTGCTGCCTGGGGCTTAGGTGTGACAGCCAGTGCCACAGGAGCACTGCTGACCTGAATACCGTTTGCCATTACAGGCTGTGTGACAATTACCCCCCCTTGGCTGACAAGAGAGCCCTGCAGGATGTGAGGGATCCCAGCGGCCCCCAGCGAAGCAGGCAGAACTGTGATTGTGTGTTGTGCTGGGCTGTGGTGACTCTGGGTCTGGCTCTGCGAGCTGGAGGGTGCAGTCTGGATGATAGTGTTGAACATTTTCCTCCTTGCCTCCTCGATCTCCTCAGGGGACCAGCTGATGCCTTGTTTAAGCCTCTGGGCGGTGAACCAGATCTTGATCTGCTCTTCAGGGTACTTTGTGACCACAGTCAGGTAGCAGAGCTCGGCCTTGGTGGGGTACGGGAATTTACTGAAGGAAGTCTTCAAGAAGGAAGAGGAGTCCATGGAGGCACTGTAGGTAGGGATGCTGCTTAACGGAATCATCACCTGGGAGGGAAAAATGAAGGAAGGCAAGAAGGAACAATTAGTATATTAATTATTATTTATCCAATTATGTTAATCCTCATAACAGTGGAATAATATATAAAATATAATAAAACTAATTACCTTGGGAAGATTCTTGGAAGAAGAGTGAGATGAAGAAATATTTGAGGAGACAGTGATGGGAGCAGACTGGTGAAGACCTCTGCTCTGAACAACGGAGACAACCTAGAAGGAGTTTTTTTTTTTAATTATTTAAAATAATCTGCATGAAAGATTCCAATTCACCAATTTAAGTAAAATCTAAACAAAGTATTCCAATGCAGCCAAACTAAGAGACAGAAAGAAGTGCAATGTACCTGTGTGATGGGGGTCTTGAGCATCGGTAACGCTCCAGAGCCGTTTACTATCTGGATTGCTGAGGGCACAGTGACCTTGGTCGTTCCATTGTGGACTATTGTGGGGACATGGGTGACTGTCACGGCTGCAGTCTCTTTCCTGTCAGTGTCTCTGGACGCAGAGATAGAGTGTGGGTCTGATGAAGGCTCGTCAGACCCTGGGTGAGACACTACTATCCTTTTAGGCTCTGATTTGCCCTTCAGCATCTTCATGATTGGAGTTTTGGTGATGGAAATTTCATTATCTTTCCCAGTCTCTGTCCCAGTCACGAGATTCTGCTCCACCACCACCCTCCTGTCCTTCTTCCTCAGCTGCAGAGTGGTGTTTAACGTGCTGGGGTGAACCCTGGCATTATGCAAAGCCAGCCCTTCAAATTTAGGTGCTGAAACCCCACAGCTCACGCAAAAGAAGCTGGGATCTGCACGAAAGTCTGGGTGCCCCGTGTACACATGATCCAAGAACAAGTTAAGGTCATGGGTTTCAAAGTTACAAGGCTTACAGGTGTAAGTACCAGCACCGTCTTTGACAGCATCCCCCGCCTGTGGTCTGGAAGACTCTCCTGGCTCTAAGGGGCTAAGTCTGCCTCCTCCAGAAATCCTGGATTGGCGGAGAAGAACAGGGGAGTCCTGCTCGACCTCCTCTGTTGAGCGTACGACCTTGCTGGGGATCATACAAGGAGTTGTAGACTTCCTCTTGCTGGCCATGATGTGACCGCAGGGTGGGGAGGGCTGGTCAAATGGCTAAGAGTGAGGTGTGACTGAGAATATGGGTCGTTTCTGGTGGACTATAGACCAGGCATGGGTGGGGGGGGATGGTGGGACATGTCCATAGGTCCACTTGTAGATCTCACTGCAGTTTAGAGGGAAAGCCTGAAAAAGAGAAAGGAGAGCACGTTTTAGTTCAATACATCTGCAATTTGTTGGATTTTTTGCATACAATTTTAGTTTCATGTACAAATGAGGAATAAAAAGGAAGGAGAAAGTAGATTGTGACAAGAAGAAATGAGACAGGATATCTTACTCAATGTAGTACAAGCCAGTTTCTCCTTAGCGGCATGAAAATAGTGCAGAGCTGGACATCTCCAGGTAAAATATCAACAGTGCAGGTAATGATAAAGTCTTGTGAAAAGATTTAGCTGAAGCTCTTAAAATTCAGTGTTGCTCGCAAGTCTTTCTTTTAAAAAACAGCAAGCATGCTCTTCAACTATCCTACCTCATGAAACTCAAGGCTATCTCTTTTATGATGGCATTCAAACACGCTCAGTCTGCTTCTTCACTAAAGGCTTTTGGGGAGAGCTCCTGTCCTACCCCCTTCTTTCCCCTCCCCCACGCAACTCTGTCTCACTTCCCCTCGTTCAGACACACCCCCACAGAGAGAGCACATTCTGTATTTTTTTTTAATCCAGAGCCTATGTAGCGTCACTGAACACCTTTCCAAAGATTGCTATAGAAATACTCACTTGTGAATAGGTTGCTAATGATAAGGTCTACCTCACAACTGTACAAGTGGGAGGTTCAACAGATGTTCCTCAGGAAGATGGCGTTCTCGCCTGACAACGGACACACACAGACTTGCATTAGAGTGGGAATCTTTGTGAATGTGAATTTTCACTTCACTTCTAGATCCCTTTTCTCCATACAAAATGGCGAAGCTTCCTGTGGAGGAGTTTCTCCCTCATTCCCTCCTTCCTTCACTGCCTCCCTCTGATGAGAGAGGTAGTGATACAGTATTGAGAGGACAGCTCTAGGGCAATTACTCTCCCAATCACTCTGCACCGACATGACATCTCACGCACAGAGAAGGCAAAGCTCACAAAAGTTCAACGGCTCACGTAAATTCAACAGGAAAACACAAAAGTTCAGCCCCTCCCCATTCAAAGACAGTTCTGCAGACCAAGTACAGGTTTCTGGCAGCCCAAATCTAAAATAGTTGTACCCTATCTATGCACCAACAGAGCAGTTTTGTGCAGATTTTAAACATGTCTGAGACAAGTTTTATACAAATGCATAAGCCCTTCGTGCACAATGCTGCTACAGAACTGCCATCTCTGTCAAATGAGCAGTACACACCAATTCAGTATCATCATACAATAAACCTACCCTTCTCCCATCAAGTATAACTTACTCAACCGCAAAAGATCTTTCTCACACACACAGACACACACACACACACACACACACACACACACACACACAGAGACACACACAGACACACACCCTTTGCTGCAGAAAGGTCATGGTACATTAGCTCAAAGCCCAGTTAACCCTCACAGAGCTGGGGTGTGAAAGATACCCTTTCACATAGTAACTTAGCGAAGATGTACAGAGGTCACTTTTCTGCTGCATTCAAAAGCCCACAAACTCAGTTCTAGTTTGAGTCCAGACTTTTCATAACTTCATGTGCAGTTCCTCTGAAAATTCAGCATCAAGCAGTAGTTTGATTCTCCATTAAGACTTTGGTGAAAACTTAATTAGCTTCACTGCAAATTAGCTTTGTTATCCCTGCCAGTTTCTTTAGCAGTAGGCTGGAGAGGAGAGTGAGGGGTTAACAGGCAAATGAAGTTTGCTACTGTGGAGGGAACGTGATGCCCCTTGTTCCCTCATGCACCCCCCAGAGAGAGTAACTGCCCTTGGCTTGGGCTGTTGTGCACCCCTCCTACTCCCCTGCCATTCAGTTCTGCATCAGGGGGCACCGCTCTGCCAAGGCAGGCTGGTCACATGACCAACACAAAGGCTTATGGGTGGGCAGTCTCAACCATCCATCACGTGGTTCTGTTGGGTGTGGGTGGGCAGGCGAGTGTAGAGAAGAGGAGAGGAGAGGGAGAGCGAACGGGAGAGGATTGTGGGGGATGGGCAGCCGGTTTGGGGTGAGGAGGCAAAGGGAAGGAGGGGTGTTAACTGTCGTGGAGGAAGCACTGAGGTGTTTCAGTGAGGAATTTTTCCTCCCTGATACCCCCCTCCAATCACCCCACCACGCCAACCCCCACTCTTCAACACACACCCCCCCCCCCCCCTGCTCCAAACTACAATCACACAGTGCTTTCCTCCCTCCCTCCTTCTTCACTGCGCTGCAAAGACTGGAATGTTCCAACCCGAGCTCTTCAGCCAGTGGACGTAACCTGAAGTTCAGCTTCAGTGTCCATGTGTGCACAAACATACGTTTTACTGCTTCATGCAAAATAACAACTCACATTAAAATACATGGTGAACACACAGCATGTCACAAAGTGTAAAATTCCCACCATTTGCACATTTTTGACAAGCGGCTCACTTCACATCATACTGTACCAAAAGAGAAAAACAATTTAAAAACCACAGCTGTGTGAACAAATCTTGCAGACAAAACTTGTTCCTCAGCAAGGAAAGTAACTGGCTAATACAGGTGAGATCTGAAACAATACACGACGCAAGCCGAGCTATTATCGGTGAGTCTAAATGAGCGGCTCATGTCTTGGCAATGCCAGGCTCAGACAAGCTGTTGACTAATTGGTATGAGCGTCAGCAAATAACTTTTAATTTGAATGTTGCACATAGGTTGAGTGACCATGTGGGGATGGTGGGTTTGTGTCTGTTATGAGTGTCAGCATTTGCATGTGTGGGTTTCCTGTGAGATTTACAGTGAAGGGGGGGAGAGAGAGAGAGAGAGAGAGAGAGAGAGAGAGAGAGAGAGAGAGAGAGAGAGAGAGAGGGGTGGGGTGGGCGGGGGCGCATGTGTGCTCGCGTTGTGTGTGTGTGTGTGTGTATGTGGCGTGCGGGGGTGGATGCCTGCATGCCTCTGTGTGAGGCTTGTTTACTGAGGTATCAAGGCTGCCATTTTTCTGCGTGTGAGAGTCAAGAAATCTCTCAGTGACACAAAGGCAATGTTTTTGTCCTCATGGTTCATAACCTATATTATCCACTCCACGTCAATGGCTCCGCACAGCATGACCTCCTTTCATCCCCTGGTCTGACTCTTGTCTAGGCCTCGGCTATATCCTCTGAGTACAGGCCAATAATAGCACTTGCAACACACTACAATTCCTACAGCATGGCTGCATAATGTAGCTACATGCTAACTGAACTACTCCTCTCATCACTCAGCTGAGATTACAGGTGTAACAAATGTTCTCTTTAGTAGGACAGAGAATAGGTGTACAGCGCAGGCAGCCCTTTCCTTGTTTGCTCCGTTTCTTCCCCACACTTCCCCCTGTCTCTTCACCCTCGCCCCCCCCCTCCTTCTCCAACCCGTCTATGCACCTTCTGCTTCCCCTCCCTCTGTGCCTTCTTCTCCTCCCTCTCTGAGCAAGTTTGGCCCAGGGAGACAGGTCGGCAGCGCCACTGGTGTGTTACTGTCCCCATAGCAACCACCTCCTACCCCCCCCCCCTCTCTCTCCCACCAGCTCATTTCTCTAAAGGCACATGCATGTGGGTAAACACGCACAAACACACACACGCACACGCACACACACACACACTATGCCATCCAGTCCCTGGCTCTAGTGGGGCTTGTTTGTTCCACACACCCCTGTGAGTGGTATTTGGAGAGTCCCTGCCCTGCTCCTATTTCAGTGCCTCTCTCATGCGGTGTTGATGTCTCCTAGCTAGGTGTGGTCATCGTCGCCAAGGCTTGCTATTGGCCAGAGCTGATGAAGTCTCTTCCTGTTAACTCAGTTCCCGAGTCCCTGTCCAGACATCTGCCTGGGCCCATGCCCTGTTCCCTGCTCTCTATGGCTCTTGTGTTTGGCCTGCAGCGGCCTGAGGTATGCAGAGCTCCTGGAATCACTGCAGGCAACAGAGGCATGGGTATATAAACAGGGCTGGACCCCTAGCAGATGTTATCTCTTTCTGAACCACCTCTACCTCCAAATGTATTCAAGATAATTATCATGTCTGCCCCTTCGCCATCTACTAGTCTACTCTACATCAAAACACAAACAAAGTCATTCTCCTCTCTGAGCCAAAACAGTAATCCATCGCCATGGTTTTTTCTGTCTCCAGTTATTTTATTCACTACCACTTTATACAGACATCCAGCTAACCTCCAGCTGTCAGTCAACTCCAAGGTTTCACTCACTCATACCACTACTGACAACGACAACTCACCAAACTAAACGCTTAGATGTTTTGAGCGTCTGAACTTCTTTCCACTGCCGGTTGTAGTGGTGCTGGCAACAATAAGAAAACCTCAGTGAACGTGTTCATACAGTGTCCTTCCATCTGCTCCCAGAGTCCCATCTGGACTGCTCTCAGGTCAGGGAGCGGATGGCTGCGTGGGTTGCAAGCGGCTGCATTGCTGTGGCCACTGCCAGGGCATGCGTTAAAACTGGGTTGCTGAGAGGGGAGGGAGAGAAAAATGGCGGAGCACCATGCTCTGTGCTGTCCAACCTAAAATGGCTGACATCACAAGCTGTTAACCAGCCAAGCAGAGCAGAGGCTGCTACTGCTGCTGACCCAAACCTGCTAGCTCCGCATGTGTGAGTGGATCGCTCTGCTCTCCACCAAGATTGTGAAAAGGCTCTTGATAAGCTGCTGACTCTGAGGTGGTTTTTGTGGTCATGCTTGGTAGAGACCTGCAAGTGAAATGTCATTACAGGGGTCAACACAGAGAGGGGACCAAACTCACTGCTGGGATTACATTATTTTTCATTGAAGCACTGGCACACACAAACAAAGAGCTGCTCAGTTTCTTTAAGTCATCAACTGATCATTACATGCTTAAAAAAAGGAAAGTGGTAAAGCAAAAACAAAACAGACTCAAGATGTGATTTAAAAAAAAATCCAAGACTGAGATGTGATTTCAAAAGCGGAGAGAAACTCAACTCCTGTCAGGTGAAACTCTAAACATGATGAGGAGAGAGAGAGAAAAGAGGTGGGTGGGTGGTGAAGAAGGAAGGGGGGGGGGCACTATTCAGTGAGATGTACAGCCATTGAGCTCAAGCATAACCACTGCATAGAGCAACATGAGGCATAATAAACAGAAACATTCAAAACTATTGACCATTTGCTCATCACACCCAAGAAAACCTCCCACATGTTTCTGATCATCAAAGATAGTATGTAAACAGGCTCAATGATGTACCACAGGTGATAAATAGATGGCTGGATTAAGCAGCATGTCTACGCCTGGGACTCACGTGGACATCAGACACAAATTAGCTGTCTGGGAAAGCTTTTCTCTAATCCCTGGATAGATAACCAAGGCAACAACAGTGTACAAACTCACCACTGGCTGTTGGGCAACAAGGAATCAAACCTGAACTCTGCTTTCAGTTTATGAAAATCCTGTTTTCCTGTTGTCACACAAAAAAGCATGACATGACAGGACAATAATAATGTAACAGGTTATTACTTGTAGGCTACAGCTTTTAATACAATATTAGTCATAACTGATGGGGATGTCAAAGTGATTTTTAACTTCTTCATTCATAGCACAGACTGGGAGAAAATTGGGGGAAATCTGCTGGTGCGTACAGTCTGCCTTGAATATAAACTGACAACCTCTAATTAGCATCAATATGAAAACAATGTGGCAATAAATATGAGCAAATAGCTGTGATTTAATGACACAAAGACAGAGTAGCTGGACTGTAGCGTCTCTGAGCTCAGCAGCGTCAAACATTTCCGAAAATGATGCGTGTTCACCTTCCGCTCAAGTTAGGCGGAGTGAGCCCCAACTTAATGGGCTTGTCTACGTTATAGCTATGTTTCATACCCGGTAAGCAGCTGAGTGGAGGAAACGGCAAGCCCCCTGCCCCCCCAAAAAAACTACTCTCTCTCTCTCTCCCTCTCTCTCCCCCCTCCCCGGTTGGCTGTCGCCATTTTAAGCAGGCGACATGCAGCTGGCCAGCGCCGCTGAGGTAAAAACCTCCACAAAGCTCACACAAGTTTGGGAAAGGTGAAACACAGAAAAGCCCACTCACCTCGCTATTGTCGGAGCTCAGTGTGTGCAGCGCAGGGTTAAAAAAGTTTACAGTGATACGTGCTCAGTGGAGCCAGTGAGTGACGGGAGGTCTGGGCTTCACTGATGGTAACTTCTAGGTGTGAGCCCCCTCTGTCCATCCGCCGGTGATCAACGTGACACCGGAGCCAGAGCCGGTCCCTACAACGCCCCCCCCCTTGTTTTGCGCTTGTTTATTTCGTCGTGGCTCCAGTGTTGAAAAAGCAGGCAGCGGAGAGGAGGAAAATACGACGGACGTACCGAGGGAAGAGACGGACACGTGACGCAGACGTCACTGACGGTGGTGTTGGCGTGAGGGCTCGAGCTCCGCCGCGCAGAGAGCAGAGAAGTGAGTCAGACATCCCGTCCTGACTTTGAGCCAGCAACATAACAAGGGGAGGGGAGAGGGGGTGGGGGTCGTGGTCAAGTTTTGTAAAGGGGATAACACCGTGACCTGTCCCGGTTAAATGTGATGGTGGTACAAGCAACTCATACCTGTCCCCCTCCCAGGTGACCTCTCTTAAAGAGACAGTCTCTCAAAAGTTACTCTGCATTAAAACCATCAAAGTTCACAAAACAATTGTACCCATAGAGAGAGGACATACACATGAAAGCTATTTAAACACACACACACACACACACACACACACACACACACACACACACACACACACACACACAGGGAAAATGCAACATGTTGAATGAACCTGGTTGGAGTACCCAGGGCAAAAATTGTTGTTTGGCTCTTGTTTTTACCAGGTTCCCTCCAAGTAGTCTACAAGTGATGGCAGAAGATTCAAAGTAATGGCAAACCAGCACTCCTGTACTGGATGCTACGTGACTCCAGCTTTTCTATGTGCCAGTTTCTCTGTGGTCAATTGATGAAACACAGCTTAATTTATGTAAAATGCACCATGTGAGCTCAAAATAAATTCAAATAATAAAAGTGCCAGAACAAGGTTTTGACACAGCATCCCACTAAAAGATGTATAATAACACAGGATCCATTTCATATTGTATTTAGTGGTGCACAAAACCACACAAGTAAAGCAAGTACATTTCGGGGCCCCTGGAAGTTCAGGGCCCTGGGGCAGTTTCGGGCTATGCTCCGTTGGTAATCCAGCCCTGCACAGACACACTTAAATTCCTCCTAGGCTACATAGGAGTAGAACGTAGTAGTCTGCAAGTGATGTCACTTTTGTAAAAGCTGCTGAACTAACCCTAACCCTAACCCCTAACCCTAGCCCAATTTCAGTATACACTCAGTTGCTAGTTTTTTAAGTACATGTGGATAAAACTAATTTATAATAATCTTTTCTCATTGATATAAATGAAATGGACAAAATAAACCTGTCTCATTATAAAGCATTACTGTTTAACAGTACCACAAAGCACAGCCTCCAAAATAAAGTTGGAGAGAAAATGAATCAACTCTTCTCTAAAAGTGTTCATATTAACACCTTCATGAAGATAGGATTTATTGCAAGACTGTTCACTCTGCATTTGTTTCAGCTACCTAAAAAAAATGGAAACATGCCCCAGTCAGTGATGCTCTGATGTCGTGGTGTAAAATTGTTGCTTTTTCCAAAAAATAGTGCACAGTATTTTACAAAAATGTACAAAAATGCAAGTAACAGTGCACATCTTAAGATAAGATGTGTGTCCTGATTTAAAAAAACTGAAAACCTGCTCAGTAAAAAACAACACAGGCACATCATGTTAAAGATATGGATATAGACGTAGATAAGATGTACACTCAACTTAAAGATGATGACACTTCGCCCACATCTTTCTGAATGAGTCAGTGCTTTGTGGGTCAGTTTTAAGACTCCTAAGAGAAACTGAATTAGACTTTCTTTATCTTATGTACACTGTAGAGGCAAGTGTGAAACAACTTTGTTTATAAGTACTCAGATTTGACAGCATGTTACATTTGATATTGCAGCAGGATTCATACAATAATGTTCTTGTGCAGGAAAATATATATTATATATATTAGATTTAATTTCAGGTTCATTTTGCATATATGGGATCTATCTACTATCATGTATCAAGTAAGTGGTAAGTAGCAAGTTACTTTTGACAGTTTTGAACACTAATCTCTTTCTTTCCTTCAATCAAATCTGATTACTCAAAAGAAAATATTTCTGTCAATCATTTATTTTATTATTTATTTTGTCCAGCTGGTTTTAGGACTGAGATTGGATGTGAAAGTAATCCAGTTAAATATGCTAATCGATTTTGGCCAAATCCCCTGAAATCATTCAATTTACACGTATCTTCTCATGACCACTCAGAGGTTTTGGTTAAATAATGGTGATTGGCTCAAATAATGACCGTGGTAATCAGAAGACGACGAAGGTAGAGAAGCCGTCAATAAGGACGCCCTCTGCTGGACAGTGACGATAAGGACAGATTTCAGTGACTGCCAAAAGACTAGAGGTTAAAGAGGGACAGGGAACAGGGACATAATAAAATGGCCATATGGTTTAACATCATTATTTCATGTATTTGTTCATCAATGTTTTGTTTGAATAAAACATAAACGCCTGCAGCATGATCTGTTTACTCAATAAAAAATATACAAATGTCTGACATGGTTATTACTACTATTACAATTTTAGAAAAACTGCATGTCAGAATATAAAACAGAGCTGCAACAATTAGACAATCAACATAAAATTCACCACCAATTCTTTCATTCCAGCTTCTCAACTGTAAATATATTCTGGTTTATTTAGTCTTCAGTGACAGTAAACTGAATATTTTTGGGTTGTGGACCGAATAATTGATGAATTAATGAGGAGGAAGTAACTGATAGATTAATCAAAAATGAGAAAAAATGTTAGTTACAGTCTATGGTTGCAGCTCTATTATAAAACTGCCTAACTGCAGTAAGATTGTATGCATATTTGTAGCATGTAATGGTTCCTATCTTTTTGTGTGACCCCCTCTTCCCTCGTTGAGTGATTTTTCTTGGCTAAACTTTCTTTCATTTGAATAACTGTTAGAGCCCTGAAGAGTTGAAACTTTCCACCGTTTCCCCTAAAATGTACAAATATTAAAGAAAAGGGGGAAAAGTACATTTATATGGCAGTACAATATTTTTCCTCCTTCCTGTCCCACACAAATCTTTCTTTTGACATCTGTGAGAGGTTCAGACTCCCAGGTCGGGAACAACTTCTCTTTTTACTCTACAAAACATGCAGGCCATGTTCAGGTTTATGATATCTTATGTAATGCTTGAACATGTGAAGCAAACACTATAGCAGTGACCCACCTGATGATAATGAGTCATAGAAAGACCGAGAGGGAATGAGATACATTTTAAATAAAACACTAAATTTGTGTGTCATAGGCTGTGAGAGAAAACCAGTTTAACAACACATTTAACCTTCAGAATCTGCTGTTCAGCAATCATACTCTTCTATCACATCTTGTATATTAATTCATTTTTTTCTTACTTATGATTTGTTTACTATTAATTTACTTTTATCACCTTTTTCTTCCTTTTGTTTTTCCATTTTTGTCATCATCTTGGGGGTTTCGACTGACTTTCCAGTGTTGTTACCTGTGACTGACGATACTTCACAGTCCCATTAAAGTTAATACACACTGTAATTGCTTTAGGTTTGCTGCTTGTTGGCATCCTTTTGAGATATGTATGATAAAAAATGTAGAGCTGATTCATAGTCAATTAACTGATTAGTATAATTTGCAACAATTTTTCCAACTTATTCATAGTTTTTAGTTATTTTTCAGAAAACATGACAAGAATCTGTTATCTTAGCTAGGCCTTAGGTATATTGTGCCCTAATGTAATGTGATGTTTGTGGAAATAAATGTTTTGTGCCTGATGGAGACGTATGAGTAATCTAACATTACACTAATAGTATACACAAATAAATAATAAAATATAGTGGGAGATAATAGATGAATAAATAAAATGTGTAAATAATTTTTGATGATTATATCTACAGGTGGATGCATAACAAGTCACTTACACACATATAGCCTACCGTAGGACTGTAGTACATCATGCTGTCATCACAACTGTGGGCTGTTTCTCTTATTCCCTCCCCATCCTATCCATCCCCAGGAACCTTCCCATGATCCCCACTGAAATAATACTTATTAAATAAAATTGCATAAAAAACATAACAAAAGAGAACACATCCAAATATATATACATATATAATATACAGCATGGCAAAAGATAGACTGTACCATCTAGGACAGTCAGATCTGCTGACCAGTTGCTTATATATCTATAATTGGAGAGCAGGATGTTTGTCGTTCCGTCTGTCCGTCTGTCCGTTCACATTTCGCCAACCCCCTGACGTATATGCGTAGAGACGTAGGCGTGAACGACGGGAGGAAAGAGACCATTTATCCACGGTCACGGACATTTTAAACATGCCTAACAAGAGAAAATCACTGTTGGAAAATACTTGCGATGCCGCCAAACGCCGCATCAGGTAAGAAACCACAAAACACAATCCACACAATAGCTAATGCTAATGCTAATGCTACAGCTACAGTTTGTTAGTTACTCACACATACAGCCTTCCAACCATGAAATTATCCTTCCGCGACATGAATTGACGCATTATGTTCTTCTTTGTCTCAGGGTTAAGATCCATTTGTTCCAGAGTTAGATATTAACTCGCCTAACAAAAACTTTGGTTTATGAATGAGGGTCCTGTATTCATGTTGGTTACCACTAAACAGCCAAGCTGCACAGTAAACGATCACTATATCTTTAAAGTATATCGACAATCAACACATTTCCTTTTCAACTTTCTATTACATTAGGGTGGGACGTTAGGTCTCCACTGAGGTTAAAGTGAAGTTTAGGTTTATAACAACTTCTTCAGCAGAGAGCCAGCAACACGGGTCACCATTTCTGACGGTCACAGATTTTGGTGTAACACCGGTTAAAACAAGGGAAAATATATTTTTTCAGACAATACTTGCATAAAATATTACATTTTTCTGAGGTAATGAGTATTCACATTTTCCCTCTATCATCACCCATCCTTAACAAGATATAGAAATTGTTACTTAGATTTTTGTTTTTAACATATGACTGTCATTAGCAACTAGATCATACTTCACAATGTGATTATGCATGTGAAGCCTAACCTTTTCATGCATTGGGTCCACTATATTACAAGTCTGTGTGTCATAGCCTATATAAACATTTTTCAGAAATCCCATTATCAATATTGACTTTGTTAACCAGTGGTGTGTCATCATGCATTATCTCATTTAAACAAACTGTCTTGACTTTTCAGCAGTGTGCTGTGAGGACAATTGCCACAGAATGAGACAGCAGAGGTCATCGGAGCTGCCTGAGGCTACAGGTACTCATACTTTTTGATGAACCCTTTCATGCCTATATATGCATGTATTTCAATTAATGTACAAATAAAGATAAACATATTGCTGCTTCTCTTTCTTACCTACCTGCTAGCATTACCATACTAATAAAATACTTAACTAACTAATTCATCCCACAGCAACAATATGAACAATTATCATTTACATACACTATCTCATTCACACATGGCCTAACATGTCCTTGGCCTAACATTATGTGGATCTAATTTCAAACAACTATCTTACGCAACTACACTCATGGATTATAATTTACTCTACAGCATAAAAACGCATTTGAAATATTTACTTTTCAGCTGAGTGCCGTGAGAACCATCGCCAGCGAAAGAGACTGAACAAGACATTGGGGTCACCTCAGGTTAGAGGTACTCATACTTTCTGATTAGCCCAGCTGATTCATCCCACAGTAACAACATTAATGATGATAATTTACATACACAGTCTTATTCACACATGACCTAACATGGCTTTGGTTATTTGGATCTAATTTCAACCAACTATCTCACTCAATTACACTCATAGATTATAATCTACTCAACTGCATAAAAAACGCACTGTAATATTTACTTTTCAGCTGAGTCACCTGAGAATGAAATGAATGAAAGAGACAAAAGAGGTCATTGGAGCCACCTCAGGTTACAGGTACTCTCTGCTTTCCATACACAATCTTATTTACAATGGCCTATAACTAACTTTGGTTGTGTGGATCTCTTTCAAACTACTAACTGATTCTACTTCACTCATAAATGATCATTTTGTTAAGTGCATAATAGCCACATTTGAAATATTTACTTTACAGCTGAGCACCGTGAGGACAGTCAACAGCAAATGAAACTGAAGAGATCATTGGAGACACCTGCAGCTACAGGTACTCATACTTTCCAATTAACCCTTTAAGACATTTGCTCATAACCAATATGTGGCTCCTGGTTATGTATAACTAATTTCAGACAACATTCTGACTTTTAAGGTCAACAACGAATGGCAGCTCAGCAGTGGAAAACAACATACGAAAGAGGAATCAAAACTTCAGAAGAGCAGCTCCACACCAAGTCACACGTGCAATCCCATTTGATACACCTCACATGGATTTAGTCTGCATTTCCTGCACTGCTGTATATAAATTCTATATAAAGATGTATTTTCTGTCAACAATCCTTAAACCTTTGTATGGCAAGTTCTCCTTTTGGTTTCTTTTTTGTAATATACATTCTTCTCACTGCTTTAATCTATGAGCATGTGTCTTTTGGCAAGTAAACATGCTGCAGAGCCCAACGGGCGCATTATTCTAGTTATGAATTATCAGTGTCAGGGAGTAACTAGTTACATGTTACAATGTTACATAACTTAATTACAAAATAAATTAACTGTAATGCATTAAAGTTACTGAGAAAAAATGTGTAATTAAATAACAGTTATATATAAAAATGTTAATGATTACAAAGGGGGTTACATCTGAAGTCAGACCTTTAAGATTTTGCTCAGGAGAAATCAATATATTTTTTTTAAATTATTTGTAAACAAATCATGACATAGGCTTGTTTGGAGCACATACAGGCTTAAATGGTCTCCCAGTACCAATTAAGCACGTCAGACTTTTGACTTTTTTCATAAAATATCTTTATTTACATGAACTAATGAATACATTTTCAAGTGAGAGATAAATCGTGCGTTATAAGAAATGATCGCCCTTATAAATCATGTCAGTATCCATGAAAAACACCTGAACTTAGATTTTGGTGGTTTAATGGATACACTTATCCTAACAGCTGAAAACATTAATTAGAAAAGTAATCTAATGTTCGGGATTCTCTTCCCATGGTGCAATAAAAAGTCAAAATAAATATTAAAAACTATAAAATATTTTAAGACCTATTTACATCTTTTGCGCATAAATTGCATTACTTTGATTAAGTAATTGAAATAATTACTAGGTTAGGTTAGGTTAGGTTACTTTATTGGTCTCCCTAGGGAGAAATTTATCTTGGAGACAGGGACAGTGTTGCATAAATAACATACAATAAAAAACAAAACAACATGCAATACAGACATACGGTAAAAAGACAGACAGTGGTGGAACAAACGCAACCTGACATTGGATGATCCTACTCATGTACCGCCATATACCCCCTCCTCCCCATCAAAGCATTCACACAGGCATTCACATCACCTCCCATCACCCCCTCCACATCACCATTTTTTAAAATTACATTACTCAATACATTTTAAATAGGGTAACTAGTAATCTGTAACATTTTAAATTTCCAAATTCATCTATTCCCAACCCTGTGAATGATTCCAGTCCTTGTCCCCCCCCTCCGGAACACTGGGGGGCGCTGTAGTTTGTTTTCCTTTCTGGCCTCAACGGGGCAGAAACGTCGCACTGTCTGATTGGCTGCTCGGAGCCGGGGTCAAACAGTATTGCGCATGCTCTGATGACCTTTTAACGAAAGCGTCTGAAATCTGTCAGATCAGCGAAGCATACAATTTCACCTACCTTCAAATATCTGGCAGAGTTTTCTTCCCCTAGTCAACGCTAGATACTTCAATCTAGCTTGAGCTGTTATCAGATTTGGATTTGTTATTTTTTTTAGACGTCTGAAGCCGAAAGAAAGAGCAAAGAATGACGAGCAGTTCAAAGCGGAAAGAAGAAAGTCATCTGCTGAATGGGGGAGTAAAACAGTCCACATGGAGCAAAGCCTTCAACAGTAATGCTGTTTGGGAGGAGAAGGTCAGTCAGATGCCCTTTGAAATCTTAGCCTTATAAACAGTTGCTATAATTGCCCTGAAGTTGTCCGTGCAGCTAATGTCCTGTCGGGTGTTCATAAAGACGACCAAGCTGTGCTGCTAAGGATTAATCTGGCTTGGATGGACTAACTAGCTGTCACAGCGTTAAAATTAATTTGATCTACTGTTTGAGCTAAAAACCAAAAAAAATATAGAAAACATACCACAGTTAAATAGTGCTGGAGTTTATGAATCTCTGCCACACCAAAGTAAAGGAAATAAGATTAACCCTAACCCACATAATACTCTTTAATTTTCAATTTCTTTTGCATTTAAAACGTGCAAGGCTGCAACTAAAGTCATATGCAAAGATAATCGTAGTAGATTAATAATAATATTTTACAAGTTAAATTGCTTGATTTGTCCAATTAAAAGATATTAAACCTGCAGTTATGCAAAAGAGCAGCAAATAAATCAGCAAAAGCAGCACATCTTCGCATTTAAGTCTATTTAATTTCTTTATTGTTAGGTTTCATTACACAAATATAAAGAATAAAAATCTTAGGTTTCAGCTCCTCGACAAAGCTGAATAGAAAATATATTTAAAGACACATAAACATTAAGAAGGGTATAAAAACAGTTTGAATCCCTGAATCCCTGCCACATCAAAGTAAAAGAAAAACGTACATGGCTGCAACTACAGTTTTACGCAAACATTGTCATAGTAACATTACATTACATTGTTTAATATTTTACAGTCGACTAATTGTTTAGTTGGTAAAAAAGTGAAAAATGCCCATCATTGTCCCAGAGACCAAGGTGACATCTTTCAAATTGCTTCTTTTCACCAACCAATGCATCAAAAGACAAAAGCAGCACATCCTCACATTCACAAGGTTGGAGCCAGCAAGTCAAGTCTAATCAAATTCTGTTTTACATTTCATTAAACAAATATATGAGAGTAAAAATTAGGTTTCAGCTCCTCAACAAAGCAGTAATGAAAAAAAGAAATATTTAAAATAGTAAAAGCAATAAATAGTAATAGCCGAAAGAGTATAAAACATTTACAGTCTATATATGTATAGTGAGGTGAGTATGTGTCCCTATAATATATCATAGGTTTGACTGTTCAGTTGACATTTTTGACAATTAATTGTGTAAAATAGTCACCGTTAACATGAATCCAAACACCAGTCGGTCATCTCTGCAATGTCACATACGTTAACGTTAGTAATCATAACCCTAAAGCAGAGGGCTGAGCTACAGGAAACATTACTTTTCCATCACACACATTCCTAAAATAATCTTCCATTTGTAGTAAACTTCAGAATAGGAACATGGAATTAGAGGGAGTTGTAATTCACTTATACAAGTTGATGCTTTTAAAGTGTGGTGGTGTTCCATTTTCATTACTATCATTACACTATTCTCAGTTTATCCAGTTCATTTTCTTTAAATGAACTCTCTGTATCATCTTTACAGGACGAGTTCTTAGACGTGATTTACTGGCTCCGGCAAATAATTGCAGTAATCCTTGGTGTGATATGGGGTGTCGCACCGTTGAAAGGATTTCTGGGAATAGCCATGTAAGTATTCTGTACATCTTTCACTGAGCCTATGCAGTTACTCATATTTGATTGTATTAAAGAAATCACTAAAAACTGAACATCTTTTGTGTGTTTGCCTCATTAGATTCTGCATCATCAACGCTGGCGTCCTGTATGTATACTTCAGTAGCTTTCAGCAGATCGATGAGGAAGAGTATGGTGGCACGTGGGAACTCACCAAAGAAGGCTTCATGACATCTTTTGCTCTGTTTCTGGTGGGAATCACTTAGTATATTTATGGAAGGATTGACCTCCTGTGAAAAGCATGATCAATTGAGTGAGATTCTCTTTAGAAATAGTTTGGCCAGTTTATATCTTTCATATCAGATTCAGTTGAGTAGCCATTTGAGCGCCACTGATTTGGTTTTGAGATTATTTTCAAATTGCACAGGCATCTAATGCTAACTTCAATTTTAGATTAAAGAAGAACTGATCTATAATCAATAGGGAACATTTGTAGCTACTCCTTCTGTCACATTAGCTGGCAGGAAGAGGTGGAGCTAAGTGATCTTTCAACTCACTGGGATGATTTTTTTCCCCCTTCACCGTAAATGTGGTCATGCTGTACAGATTGCATTTATACCCGACTGAGATTCGATCACAATGACATCCTGACTCTCTTCAAATGTGTTCAGGCTGATCCAGTCACAGTGCATTAACCTGCATATCCAGACATAGATTGTATTTTAATGCCAGGTGTAAATGGGGTATTGATGTCTAATCAGTCATTCTTTGTCTTTTCCAGGTGGTGTGGATAATCTTTTACACAGCTCTACATTTTGACTGAGAGGAATCCGTAGGACACTAAATACGAACATTTCTGTTTGAAGTAAATTTGTCAAGACACAGGAACTCCACGGTTCAAGGGGGCTTTGATGCTCCTAAACATACAGTATGACTCTTCAGTGTGCGTCATGGGAATCCTAGTTTGAATAACAAGTCCCTGCAAGACCACCGTGATGAACATGTTCAAATACATCTCTTATGTCAGGCCCTCCATTACACTCCCCTCATGTTATATTTCCTTCCTCACGTCATTGTCATCATCGCTGACAAAACACTAAAGAATCCAGAGAGCAAACAGTCTAGTCGGTTGCAGTTCTATACATGCTGGAAAAGTTCCTTGGTATAAATCAGAATGAGGATGCTTTCTCTTGGTTGGCTTACCAATAGGGCCTTTCTTCTGTTTTAGAAGAGTGACATGAACACAGATTTTAGGCTAGAAGACAACAACCTGTATGTGTATTCACAGCTCATGAGCTGCTCACTTGAGTTATAGAAACTGGGCAATAAAAACATCTTGTCATACAGAGTTCAGTCCTTGAGTGGCAAAACACATCAATCAGATGCATAAAACTACAATGCAATTGTGCGGCTTCGCTGTTAGATTTGCAGTTTCACTCCAAAATATTTTTTTGCCTTTAAATTAATCTGGTTCTGAGAAAATAATAAGTTTAAAAGTGCTGTGGCTGTAGAGCAAGTTACACATTAAAGGATAGCAGCTATTGCATGTGTCTGTGGTTTTAGCATCAGAGCTTCAGCTTTTTTTTTTGGCTCACTGGATAAAAACATAATATATTTTAATTAAATCTGTCAACTGATATTTCTTTTAAAGCCTCTGGCGTCGAACAAATGATGAAAACTAACACGTTAACTACGGCTGAAATCTCATATGTGCTAATTTTAACATAAAAACAAATGCTGATGGTAAGATACGCATATCAGCCAATATCCAATTCCAACGCCAGTATCTGCCAGTAGTATCGGCACGCTGTTACTTCAGTCAGGAACTAAAAACCATCAAAGTTATCTGTCCATCCAAATGAATTCTCTCAAAGCAAAGAACGAAGAAACATGCATGCCGTTTTCAGATGCAAACGTTCACAGATTTAAGCTAAACCTGGTCTGTGCACTGCCATGACTTGCTGTTTGTATATCTAGATGTCATTTATTAATGGCATTAGTTAGAAGGGTAGAAATAATTTAATTTGTTTTTCTTCTCACATGTAGCTTCCAGATGATCAAAGTCTTACCTGTTGTTTTGAAATTAATTTAAAATTGTCTGTAAATTCTGTAAAATGTCCCTTTTGTCAGATCCACCTTGTATTACAGATTTATTTGTACTCATGTTATATCTTGTTTGATGTAACATTTCTCAGTATTTTATAGTGAAGAACTTTTAAAAACAGTTCTTGCAAAGTTATTGTAATGATACTGTTATATTAGATACGCAGCTGGTGTTTGAAAGGATTGTATTTTCTGATCAAATCTTTTGGGAATCATTAAACATGGGCTTTATTTGGCCTCCATTTTCAAAGAGATGGTACTTTTTTATTGAACTGATGAAAAAAAACTAGTGCATGCCTTCATGTTGGACTGTATGCTCATGTTTTAAAGATGCAGATTTTTCTTCTGCTAAAAAATATTGCACCTCACTGTATACCCTAGGTTGAACTCTTCAAGTTTTAACTTTAAAGGAACCCAACATTCCCACATGAGCAACAGTGGCAAGAAAAAACTCCCTTTTAACAGGAAGAAACCTCAGGCAGAACCAGACTCAGAGTGGGCGGCCATCTGCCTCGACCGGTTGGGGTTGAGAGGAGAGAAAGGAAGGATAGAGGAGAGAAGCACAATGAAAATCAACAATGAAGCTAAAAGGTCCGGGACTGGAATCTGTCATCCGGACGTCTACAGGCCCAGATTACCTGTGAAACGAGAAAGCACAGACAACTCCGGGGAAGAAGTTTAGGTTATTGAATGCAATTAATAGAACATGAATGTTAATGGATATAGATGGATGGATAGAGAGAGAGAGGGAGGGAGGAGGAGAGAGAAACTCAGTGCATCATGGGAGTCCCCCGGGAGTCTAAGCCTATAGCAGCATAAGCTAAGAGCTCTAAGAGCCCTAACTATAAGCTTTATCAAAAAGGAAAGTTTTAAGCCTACTCTTAAATGTAGGGAGGGTGTCTGCTCAATGGTAGAAATGACAAAATACTGACGGTAAAGATAAATCATGAGGTGGAAAAATCAGCGGTGGAAAACTAATGAAATATTTGAATTAAAAGTAGCAAAACCAAACAATGAAAGTATCCATTAGAAGTTTACAAGTTTACTTAAGTAAAACAGAATTAGCAGCAAAATGCACTTCAAGTATAACAATTAGAATAACTCAATAGATTGCAGAATCCCCCTGCTGCAGGAGGAACGTTTCTCTGTCTTCATTGAAAATCTGAGTTTTAAGAGGCGGGTCTACGAGCATGATTTTCTTCACATCACAACTAGATTGGAAGCCAAACATGGTCCAGTTTGAAACTTCAGCATATGCTAAGTTGAATGAGCTGGAGCGACAAACTCTTGTAACTGTGGTTAGGGTTATGTGCACAATGAAGGGATATTGAGAGAGAGAGTTTCAGAAATCATCCCTCTGGCTGATTCAATCAAGCACCAACCCTTACACAAATGTTATGTGGAAACTTGAATGACTGTATAGTCATCTCCAGTGACATGTAATTTTAGCAGTCAGATTAAAAAAGTAGAGTAAAAAGTAACATAAAATGGAAGTCAAGTTTCCAAAATGATACTCTACTTGGGATAGATAAGATAACAAGATGTATCTTTATTGATCCCCTTTGAGAAATTCAAATTGACACAGCATAATGGAAAAGAAGTAGCAGCCTAAGGGTGAAAGTGATAAAATACTATATAAAATAAACAATCTCTGTGTAAATAAATCTGCAATGTAGAATATGCAGAAGTTCCTGAGATGATATAGATGTACAGATATGTGCAATGTTCCAGGGATTATAGTAAGGACAGCATCAGTCTTTTTTAGTGGGAGTGGGAGGTACTGGGAGCTGTGGTGTTGTGCAATCTGATGGCTGATGGTATGAAAGCGCCACAGCCTATGAGATACTTCAGTAGTCAAAATTGACAGTGTCTTACATTACATCATTTAATTGAGTTTTACTCCAAACTTTTCTTTCGTATTGGAAATAAATTATAATACTACTTTTATCCCAGTTTGATAATATTTTCCTCGATGTTTTGTTTCTATAACTGGTATATTTTCCGCATAGTAATCAGCTGATTTGCACGTATTCAACCTGAACTTGCAGTTTTTCTTTTTGTTGACATCATTCATAAAAATCCTCAACGAGAGCCCGGCCCAAATTATGACGTCATCCACCAAGAATGGGGAGGGGGGGGGGGAAATCATATGTGACGTAGAAGCCAAGATGGCGGCTCCCCTCTCCACGATGAAATTTTGGAAGCCGGGTAAGTGATAGCGGGAAATAAGATGTTGAGTGTTAACATTTAGCAGTTTTATACAGATGAATGTGTAGCTGCTGATGGAAGTGAGACAGTTCAGCTGCAGCCGTTGAACGCAGCAACTACGGGATTATCTGCAGCATGTTCAGCTCAGCTCAGCTCGGCTCGGCTCAGCTCTGCGGAATCAAAATATAACCTGCCAGCGTTTAAACATTCAGGCTGCGAGGCATAAAGTGCAAAAGAAAGAAAGAAATTAATTAATTAAACGGCGCCAGTGAAATGCTTTCTTCGCCTATAGATCCTTAACTAATCCTTTTACATCCTCAACCTGCGCATACTTCAATACAACAATCCTCTCTTCACCTTCATCATATGTCCTCCTTCTCCTCCTCCTCCTCCTTCTTCTCCTCCAGGGTCTGAGGCACCAGGGATCTCGGAGGAGCGGGAGCTCAACACAGAGACCACCGGCTCCCCGATCATCTTCAACCCGCACACCGCCCTCTCCATCGAGAAGCAGCGACAGAAACTCCCCGTTTTCCAGGTTTTCTCCCCACCTCCTCCTAAACATGACTGCATGGGTGAAACATGACTGACTGGGGTGCTTTTGGTAATGAAGTCTGATGTTTGTTGTGTGTTTCTGAACTGTTTTGTCATGTATCCCCCCCTTTGCAGCACAGAAACAACATCTTGTACTTGTTGGAAAGCTACCAGACTGTCATCATAGTTGGTGAAACCGGATGCGGGAAGACAACACAGATACCTCAGGTTAGTGGCATCATTTTTAAAATGAATAGGAACTATTTTCTAATTCAACGTACACTTAAAAAGGGGCAACCTAACCCCCCCCCCCCCCCCAAAAAAAAAAACCACACTCAAAGTCAAACATGCACCAAAACCGACAGCAAAAAAGGCACACAGCGTTGCCGCAGTGGGCCGATACCCTTCATGTGGCTTAACTCCCATCACACGACCTTGTATTGATGCTTATTATTAACCTCTTTCAGCAGAGTTTGGACCACATCAGCCAGGGCTTAATTTATGCAGACGCTGCTGTTCTTGCAACATCAATGTCTCAACCTCCTTTGTGCTCCTCTCTTATTCATGTCCACCTACTCTTTTCATCTCTGCGTTCTCAGTACCTGCTGGAAGCTGGCTGGGCAGCAGAGGGGAAGGTGATCGGAGTGACACAGCCTCGACGCGTGGCTGCTATCTCCGTAAGAGCTCTGCTGATGTCCCATTATTTCTCTGCGCCAATGTCATCTGCCTCAAACGCTATAATTTTCCCCTTTTTGCCCCGATGATAGGTAGCCAACCGTGTTGCAGAGGAGCGGGGGGCCCTGCTGGGACATGAAGTGGGCTACACCATCAGGTTTGATGATTGTACTGATCCCCATGCCACGAGGATCAAGGTATTCTCCCACCACATGTGTGCACTCTTCATGACAAGCTTTCCTGTGCTTGACTCCTTTCAGTACTCATCTGTGCCTGTGTGCATCAGTTTCTTACAGATGGCATGTTGGTGCGAGAGATGATGGCGGATCCTCTTTTGAAAAAATACAGGTACATGATGGACCATATCACACTAAAGTGCAAAAAACTGTCTTCTGTTGCTGATCGGTTTCACTCTTTGTAACTCTAATATTGTGTGTCGTTCTCAGTGTGTTGATGCTAGATGAAGCACATGAGAGGACCCTGTTTACAGACATAGCCATCGGTCTACTAAAGAAGGTAATGCTAGCTCAATCTTTCGCTGGAACAAACTAAAGGACAGATTCACAACTTTTCAAGTCTGTTTTAAAACAACAGTCAGGGGCTCAAGTGAACATTGAAAGAGGTTTTGCATGCTGTAATCATTCCTCCTGTTCATACTGACCATTAGAAGATCCCCTCCAAATGTGTTTACAATATAAGTGATGTGGGACAAAATCCACAGTGTTTGTTTTGAGCAAAAAATTTAAAAGTACTTCATTTTATCTGTTTCCTGTTTAGTTACAGTGGAGGAATCATAAAAAAGAGGGAATTTGGCACTAAAAACAGTGTAACTTTGAACGATGTTAAGTAGATTTGATTGATTTGGAGGGCTAAAACATCATATTATCTTCAAATTCAAAACTTTAACATACATTTTTGCATTGAAGGACGACTGTGGATTTCATTCCCCATCACTTAAATTGAAAGTGCATTATGAAGGGATCTCTTAATGGTCAGGAGGAATGATTACGGAAGAAAAACACCTGACTGTGGTTTTGGGACAGACTGTCTCCCTCTCCTTCTCCTCCTTCCTTTCTCTTCAACCAACCGGTCAAGGCAGATGGCTACCCACCTAGAGCCCGGTTCTGCTTGAGGTTTCTTTCCATTAAAGGGGAATTTTTCCTTGCTGTTGTTGCGAAGTGCTTGCTCATGGTTGAATGTTAAAAGAAAGAGTACAGTCTAGACCTGCTTTATGTGAAAAGTGCCTTGAGATAACTTCTGTTGTGATTCTGCACCATATAAATAAAACTGAATTGAAAATTGACTAGAAAAACTTCAGATTTAACTTAAATCTGTAATCATTGTAGAAAGCTGTGACTTCCTTTCCATTCCTACACTGACTCTCCCTCCAAGTCCCCGCTGTTACGCATTCTGTCTCCTCCATAGATTCAGAAGAAACGGCGAGACCTGCGGCTGATCGTGGCCTCTGCCACTCTGGATGCCAAGGTGACTGCATCATTAAGATGTACAGATATGCTTGAGTAGTGAAAAACAAGGGGAAACAAAGAAGGATAGAGGAAAAAGTTGATGTCAGGTCAGATCACATTGTACTGACATCTGCAATACAGTGATGAAAGAAAGACACAATCAGGCCACGGCTGCGCTCAGCGTTAAGCAAGTCAGCTGAAATGCCATATCGGACATCTACTTTCTGTTTAAAAAGTCTTTTATCTACGCATGCAAATTATTTAGTCGTACTGCAGTAGTTCGCTGCATACTGTACTTTTTTAAGATGTCAGATTGAGGGCAGCAAGGGTATATTATGCTGTACTGCTGCAAAACATTTGGGAAATAGCAGCTGATAAAAAGATAATATAAACTTCCACTGAAAACTTTATTTACTGGTAGATGTTACTTTTCATGATGACTGAATTCATTTTGCTAGAAGCTGTGTGATCTAATTGTAATATCACTATCTGAAGAAATTCCATGAATTCTTCAACCTGAATGAGTCTACGGATCCCAACAAGGACACGTGTGGGATTCTGACAGTGGAGGGACGCACCTTTCCAGTGGACGTCTTCTACACTGTCAGGTAGTCAACTGACATAATCCAGTTTGAGGAAATGGTGTATTATTTGTATATTTGTTTTTAACTCTGAAGTTTGTTCTCAGTCCTGTCCCAGACTATGTGAAGGCCACAGTGGAGACAGTGTTGAAGATACATGAGACAGAGGATGATGGAGATGTCCTGGCTTTTCTTACCGGGCAGGTCAGTGGCCATATTCTTAACATTACTCAACCTCTATTTGTTGGTTTGGCTATTACGTAATTGCAACAGCATGCCAAGTGTTCATTTCATTATTATATCGTAGTGAAGTTTCTTTGTTTTAATCATCTTCTTGTTACCTGTGAATGACCCCTTTAGGAAGAGGTAGAGAAGGTGGTGTCCCTTCTGCAGGAACAGGCCAGGTCTTTGTCCAGATACGGCATGAAGAAACACCTGAGAATTCTGCCAATGTATTCTGGTCTACCGTACGCCGACCAGATGAAGGTGTTTGAGCGAACGCCCTCCTCTGTTCGCAAGGTAAATGTGCTGCCTTTGTGTTTGTGTATGTGATTTTATAGTCAGTGAAGTGTTTGCATTTCCATTATTTAGTATGTATTCCTCAATCCCTGTGGAAAATATGAATGGAATTTAAATGTGGGGAGGGGATACTAATCATAGTCTTGTTTTGAGTATCAATACTAGCATTAATAGGATCAGTATCAAAAAGCCAGTGCATCCGCCTCATGGTAGATAACGTTGGCACATGTATACTCTGGTTTATGTATGTGTTTATGTAACAGGCATTTGATTACGTGAGTAATAGATAATGGTGAAAGCAACAGTTTGGTAACTCAGTCAGCTGTACTTAAATTGTATTAAGAAGTTGCCTAAGATTGAGGTTTTCATCTCCGTAAATCATTGATATTGATATAAAGTATTTATCTGTGATTGTAGACCTGGTTTGACTTGGTATGAAATCAGCAGTACATTTTGTTGTGTTGGCCAGACACACCAACAATTTCACAAATGTATAGCATGTGTGCCAGTTGATCTATGTTAACTGCTGGATCAAACCATGAAAGAGTTCTTATCTCTGTCTTTTTGTGTACAGTGATTTTGTACCAAATGATAAAGATGCTAATTTATAGCTTGCAGAATAAAGCAAAATCATGGCTTCTATTTATTACCTCTATTGGAGGCGAGTCAAAGATTTAGTGGGAACAAAGGAAGTGAAGGCTTTATTCTTATGCGCACAAAACAAGAACAGTGTGCAGGTGGTGACAGTGGCTTGTAAAGCAGTTTAAAAGCCCCTTTTCACAGCAGACATTTCGTCAGAGTAGGAAAAGCACAGGTCTAAACATCAAAATGAATGATGACTGAATTACATTTAGCTGTTCCCGGTCCTGGCATTGTAAATGTTGGCTCACTATGACAAGTCAAAATGTCTATGATGAAAAAAAGCCTATTTACAAAGAATATGACTCATTCCTGTCTAATGTTTCTTCCAGGTGGTGGTGGCCACTAACATAGCTGAGACATCCATCACCATAAATGGAGTTGTATTTGTCATCGACTGTGCATTTGTGAAGCTGCGAGCCTATAATCCTCGCACTGCCATTGAATCACTGGTGGTAACTCCCATCTCGAAGGCTTCAGCCAGCCAGAGAGCCGGGAGGGCCGGGCGAAACCGGCCTGGGAAATGCTTTAGACTCTACACAGGTATGTGAGAAATAGAAGAACAAGTGTTGTAGACTTATTGTCTCTGCAAGGAATTGTGCATTGTAAACATTTATGGCAAAGTGTTGTAGTGGATTATCCTCCTCCCTCTGCACTCTTTGCCTGTTTTTTTCTGTTCCTCTTTGTCTTTCTCTCTGTGTGTTTCTTATCTCCTCTGTTCCTTTTCATCAGAGGAGGACTTTGAGAAACTGCCCGCCTCCACTGTGCCAGAGATGCAGCGCACCAATTTGGCCCCTGTCATCCTGCAGCTTAAAGCATTAGGCATTGACAACGTGCTGCGGTTCAGCTTCCTTTCAGTACGTAGCTCACTTTGCATCCACTGGCTGTGGTGTGTTCACCCACTGTGAAAGAAATTGTACTTTTACATTTTAATTAGCAAGAATGTCCCCTAGCCTCCAGGGTAAAAATGCATAGAAACCATAAAATGAATGCAGTTTTTTTTCTAGTTGTGCTTTTAAAGGTGTAATGACAAGACTTGATACACCAAATTCTTTCACTGTTCTATATTTTAGAGTTAATATTGTAATTATTGGACTGAGACTGAGTTTTCATGTTTTATAATTTTACAGCCTCCTCCAGCTCAGACCATGGTTCAGGCTCTGGAACTGCTTTATGCTCTGGGAGGTAAGAAATAAGGCGGTCAGCAGGGCGGCAAAGTAAACAGGAAAACTGTCCTTCAAGAGTTCAAAATTCTGTATCCGCAAGCATCTACGAACTACAGTGACAGAGTATCTCAACCAGCTGTGTGTCTGTTGGCAGGTCTAGACCATTATGGCCGTTTGACGGATCCCATGGGTGTGCGGATGGCAGAGTTCCCTCTCAGTCCCATGTTTGCCAAGATGCTCCTAGAGTCCGGAAACTTTGGCTGCTCCAAGGAGATTGTTACCATAGCAGCAATGATGCAGATTCAGAATATATTTGTCGTGCCACCCAATCAGAAGAAAGCTGCCGTAAGTGAAAACTGGCTTTCAAAAAGAGCATGTTGTATATTTGCTAGAAATGCTTTGTCAGCATAACAATTATCCCACTTTTGCTATCTCACCCTGCAGGCCCGTGAGCACAGGAAATTTGCAGTTGCCGAGGGAGACCACCTCACAATGCTGAATGTGTATGAGGCATTCATTAAGGTACAGTGTGTGACTGTGTGTATATATGTATATAGCGCCATCTGCGACAGTGAACACATCACCGCGGGGGCTTGTGAACTCAACGAAAGTCGGGCAGGTCAGAGAAATCTGCTCCTTATCAAGACTGAAATGTTTTTTCATTCTAATCTGCAGCACCAGAAGAGCTCTCAGTGGTGTCAAGAACATTTTCTCAATTACAAAGGTCTGCTGAGAGCCGTGACTGTACGAGAGCAACTCCGACGTCTCATGAACAAGTTTAAGGTGCCGCGGACTTCCAGTGAAGGTATGTGTAACTAATTAATTTAGTGTTTTATATCATATGTGGGGTTGTCTTTTTGTTTTAGAAACTCCGAAACACGTGGAAAAACCTTTTTGTCATATCACACTTGACTTCACACCTTTTGCATCACCCACACGAAACTGCCATAAAGCCTGTGTGTGTCAGCATCAGCTCCCTGTCCCGCCATGCTGGCCGTCCCTTTTAAACACACAGTCGATCTGGTTCTATAACTACTTCAGCAGTTGGCTTATTGATGGAGCAACTCTGCTCCCAGACTTCGTGTCCACACCTTTTATACAGAACAGCGAGGTGGATTAACAGCACTGTATCCCTGCCTTTTAATGGTCTATGTGAAAGGGGCTACTGTCTTAAATGTAACTAAAGTACATATTCATTGCTATTTTCTTTTGCACAGGCGACCCTGATGTGATCCTGAAGTGCATTGTGTCTGGGTTTTTTGCTAATGCAGCCCGCATTCACCATTCTGGTTCCTACCGGTGAGAGAGAGAGCTCTTGGTTGTTTATCACTCTTCTTATTTCTGTCTTCATACACTTTCATATCACATATAACACTGTCTAATATTTTTCACCCCACCAGGACTTTAAGAGACGACCGTGAGCTTCACATCCACCCCAACTCTGTGCTGTTTGGAGAGAAACCACCAAAATGGTCAGTACAAACATGGTTTTGTTCTATACCTCCTTTATTCTTGTACATGTATGATATGCAGATAATTCACAAACATTTAGTTCCCTCCTGTTAGAACATGTTTACAAGATACTTTTATTTCATACTTATCTTACAGGGTTGTTTTCAATGAAGTGGTGCAGACATCAAAATACTACATGCGTGATGTGACTGCTGTTGAGTCATCCTGGCTGGTTGAGTTGGCCCCTCACTTTTACAAGCAGGCGCAGGTAAGCCAAAGAAAGAAATCTCTACTCTCCAGCTTGTTATTCTCTGGCTGTAACTGTTGTGAATGTTCTGAAAAGCTCCTGTCATATTGTTTAGTTTATGATCTCTTCCAGACACATTTTCAGGCATATAATTCTCTTTGAATTATAATTTGTATCTGATATGATTTTCCCATTAAAAAGTTAATGTTAAAACATCTTAAAATTACAGCAACTTATTTTCCTTCTTTGAAAAATCCATAATATCTACATTAAAGTTTTACTGCTGGACAAAAGATGCCTCCTACTTCACTGAAAAGTCCATTCTCAGTGTTTGTGCCCTAGAGGCTTCAAGTTTAAACATGACAATTGTCTTTAAGTTTCTGGAATCAGATTTAAGGTGAGCACAGAGAAACTTTTCCTCCCTCAGCAGATAAATTTGAAAACAGCCTTCTAGCGTCAAAGTGAAGTGAGGAAGGAAAACACATTTTTGAGTGGAGAGGGACTTTTTGTATATCTATGTTTTGTTGATAATGTTCTCTGAACTTCTCTGAACTTCTAACATCACCATTTATTTGGTTGCTTTAAAAGTCTGCCGACAGGATCACTTTATGTCCTTTCTCTTTTCTCTTTCAGCATGGTTCACTTGCCAGTAAGAGATCCAGAGTCCTCTAAATCTTGCCAGCTTTTCACCACTATAAGACTCATTAAATTAACAGGAGAAACCCCCTTTCAATTAGTCACTGTGCCCCTCTCCATTTCATTGTATATAAAGATGTAATATATATTTCATCTCCATGTCCACATGTACAACCCCTTCATACTATGTGGCCATACTAGAATGGGTTTTAGAGGTATATTTTTAGTGTTGATGTTAATAAATGAAAGTGTCTGTCTCGCTTTTTGACAGAGATATAGTTTATATTTGATCTGTGAGAGTGAATGGTGATGAATGTGAATGAGCGCAGGCTGTGCCTGACTCGAGTCCATTCAAGCATGGTCATGTAGTTCATCCATACTTGTACATAGTGAGAGCAGGCTCAGGTCCAGGGAGTGACTCCTGTGCTACAGGTCCGTCCATACCTGGTTCTAGGCTTCATTATTTTTTTAATTACTGTATTTTTTTTCACTTTTGCATGATGAATAATGGAAGACAGTTGTACCATATGTGAGGATGTTTCCCTTTGAGAGACTTATGATTTAGGTGTTTTGGTTAATTACTTCCCCCATAACTTGGGTGCCTTTTTTTGCCGTTTCTATTCAGTTAAACTTTACCTCCAGTTTGTTTTTGATTTCTTTCTGTACCTTCACACAGAATGCTGTTGTATGTATTTTCAGGAATTCAGAATGGAAATACATTTCTTTACTTTTTTTTTAAGTCAACTTGCATCTAAATAATGATACTGTGAAAAAACTGATTTGCTTTCAGGTCATTGTTTTCCACTCTGTATTGCCACTTAACTACAGTCTAGATCAGACATAGTGGCCTTTTCACCACTCTGTGCCAATTTACTTCATCAGCCTGTATCACATTTCACTTTCAGATGGAATGTGCGAATACACCCAAGCATTATAAATGAAAAGCTGTGAATTCAAAACAAAAAAAGTGCCATGTGTTCCAATAATGACAAAGTGCATTCAGACATATGTCCAAAGCCTCAAAGAAACAGTAGCATTTATCTATTTTCAACCGTCTGGTCATCATAATTGCCTTTCCTCTGAAGGTTTGTCTCAATGTTGAAGCACAGCCTTATTGTTTTGTTCCCTTTTACCATCAACATCATCCACCAGGTGTTCAGTAAAGTGGCCAGTTACAGTATTTGTGATTTCCATTCCATATTGACGACATGCATTCTACATTTCTGCTTTGTATTTCACGTTTTGTTTCCTTCAGAGGTGTTTGGCCCTGAAAGTTTCAGTGAGCAGTATATTAAAGGCTTGTCATTTTACTCTGGGACTGGCTTTCAAACCAGTATGATCACTGTCACCAAATTTTACTCATGCCTGCATGTTTTTTTTCCGTACAGTTCTTGAGGTTACTACTGTACTAGATTCAGTGAAACTTAATTAAACCACAGAACAGCACATCATACAGTAGCTAGGTAAACCAACACAAATTAGATATAGAAGTCAAGTACCCTTGCATGTTAAAAGGTACTCTGATATAGATCTATACACTTAAGATTACCTCCTAGTCTTATTGCAAGCAAAAACTTTTGTGATATGACTTGTTTATTATCAATTGTGATGAAACTCTGAATATGTATACAGCAAAAACAGTAATCTGTAGACCTGTGTAATTGCTCACCTCTGAGATAAAAACGGTCACCTGCCATTTCCCCCTCACATCCTCAAATAAAAGCCTTATTGTCATGTACTGCCTGTAAGTTTTATTCACTGTACTTTTTATGGAGTTTAAGACTTTGCCAGGGGGTGTCACTGTTGTACCACAAACCTCGCTTACCCCCAACGATTTAGAAAACCACCAAGAATTAAGTCATTTAGTTTGTATGGATTAGTTCCCCTTATGATAACGGTGTAGCTGGTAATATAAGCATATGAGCTTAACTGCAGTGATTTCTTTATATGCCAATGATAAACTTAAAACTGCAAGAGTAGTTCAGCCAAAATTTAAGAATATTTTTCATAAATGTGAGGATAACCATAATTTTAGCCACTGGATGTTATACGATATCCAAATTTGTTTGTGCTGATGAGATGTTCCTGTCAAGCTCAGTGTGCTTTTTGTGGGTAACAAAAAAATTCTTTAACACTGTTCTTTGCTGTCATCATGTACCACATAGTGCAAACCAGCCAAGAAGATGTAATACATGAAGAGCCATGTGCATCCACATATCCTAACCTGGGATGGCAATGAAAGTCTATCACCCCATTACAAACATATTCAGTTTTGTGTGGGCCCCCCTTCCTAACCATTGGGTATGGAGCCTTCTGCTCTGCTGCACCACACTTGTGGAACAGCCTTCTTAACCATCTGAGGACAATACAGACTACTATTAAATATGAATAACTATATGCAAGTAGCATACTAGCAACTATGAAATGACAGTACTCAGGGGTCAATAATGGGGCCAAGCCGCAGCAGTTCATCCAGGGGCACCATGGCAAGTTATTCCAGCCATACCCACTGGAGGGCAAGTGAAGCTCTCAGTGATTCTTTGAGGCATCTTGGAATACAGACCATGGATGTATTATAAGAAGGTATAAAAAGTTTTTCTTGTTATACATATGTGGTACAAACTGCTGCAATACAGCCTTTGGCCATCCCTGGAAGCACTGAGCATATAATTATTAAGCAACACTGGATTACGAGCCAAGTTTCCAGAGTGTGACTTTGTAGTGATGTGATTCCATAGCGTCTACTGTTTCTTAAGTGACTGTAGCTCCCAAACGCTGAAAATGTTCATCTGAACACAGTGTTACAGGAGTTCAGTAATGGTAACAAACAGGTGAAGAAAAGAGAAGCCAGTAAGTGCCTAAACCTGCATTCTCTCTAATAGCCATCAGGGGGCGACTCCACTGGTTACAAAACCAAAATAACCATTGTATCAAAGTCTAAGAGAAAATGACAGCGCTTTTCACTTGATTTATTACCTCCGTAAACAACTTAATAATGAGTTTATGGCCTAAATTGCTAGCTTCAACTGTTCTTTATTACAGTATTATGTTCATTTTGTAAATTATGGTCTAACGAAAAATGTGCGTTAGCATTAGCAATATCAAAGTTAACCATTGACTGTAATGTGCTAACTGCTAACCAAGATCATCCTCACTTTTGGCTCTAACAATTCAAGATGCCCACGGTCTAAATGCTAAACTCCAGGCTTCAAAATGTGAGTCTACAAACCAGTGGTTGACATAATGATGGCTACGTTCATCATCTTTATGCAGACATTTATGTGAGTTTGTAAATGTACTTAAGTAACACCAAAGTTAGCCAGCTAGCTAAGTCACTTACACTTGGTAAACACCAGCTAGACTGATACCTAGCCACAATTTGAAGATTCATGATAGCCGAACTGGTGATGTTAATGCTGATGCTAGCTAGTCATCTCTATTTTACTTGCTGACTTTTCACTGCCCTGAAGCATGGAAGTTAAGTTAACATAGTGTCAGTTTAATTATCCCCAATTTACTTTACAATGTTTTGTATACTACTATTACCCACAGATACATTATATGTAAGTACCTAAAAGGATGTTGTAAGGTTAGGAAATAAGGGGATAACAATCTGGGAACTTGATAATGATTTATACTGATACCTGTTATAATTCTAGGAGTGCAGTATGACTTGGAGAAATTAAACTGTAAATTGGATATAATTGATCTGTATCTAAAGCCTTGAAATCATTGATATTTTGTCTAATATGTTGTGATTGATGTAGGAATTAAGACACAATTACTCTCCAGAATAACTTACCTGCTTTAATACTTTATTAGCACAGTGTCAGATTTCATGGGAAATAGTTTGTGTCCAAAATGTTGTCTGTTATTTATATAGGAGGAAAGTGTTTAAAACAGGAAGAGGGCTGCTGCCCTTTCCATATAAAATGAAGTAAAGCTTTCCCCAGAAAACAGGAGGTGTAATGACGGTAAGGTGTGATGAAAATGTCTTATCAAGTTTGACCTCTCTTATAGTCATTTGACCTCAAAAGAGTTGATTTAATAGTTGATGGCTCTCTTCAGGTAAACTTTGAAGCCAAAAGTGGTGTCCGCCAGTTATGTGTTGATTTCACTGTGTTAGCCAATTATTTTTGTGTACAGAATAGATACTTTTTTAACATCTTGAGGTCATGCCATCAGTTAGAAACACAGCAGAGTATACCCAGCTGTTTATCTCACTATAGTAAGGGCTTTTTGTTATTCCAGCTGGCTTTGAGACTTCCCATTTCTGCCAAGTGTGTACTTCCCATTTTAAGATTGGCAAATAATCTGCCCTTTACATTGTTTTGTCCTGTCCTTTAAGGGGTTGGTTGGCATAAGTGGGCATTTCAGGAGCCCAATTTACAGTTACTCATCTAAAGGCCAGAGTTACCTGCTTCCCCAAAGATGGCTACTAGCATTCAGAAAAACTGCCCTGTGAAACGAGCAGAAAACACTGATGACTAACAAATGTGGTATGTTACGTTAAATGTATGGACGATTCCCTAGCAGTGTGTTGTTAGAGTGGAGATGCAGTGTTCGCCAGGAAAAGAGGAGACAAGAAAGTGAAAAAGAAACAAAAGTGGTGCTTTTTCATCACAGTGGAGCAGAATTCGTAATTCATCTGGTAAATTAAGTCAAGTTAAACCCAGTCTTAAGAATGACCACAACATGGTATCTTTAATCCTCTCCTGTCCACATAGTTATTAGTTGTTACCCTTTTTAAACACAACAATTAGACATTAACTGTGTCAATTAAGTGTAGCTCATACATTTGTCAATCATGACTGAGTATTCCACTTACTTATATATGATGAGTTTAGTGTTACCAGGTTGCCTCATTTGTCAGCAGCCACATTTCCTATTTTAACCAGAAAAACAAGCTTCTGCCTCTGTGAATGACAGTGCTCCTGTCACATTGATTCATGCTGTCTGAAATAAATCCAATTTGTGTTTTTAGACAGAAAAATGTATCTTAAACTCATCAACCTTACAGAGTGACCTACAAGACTGTAGTACCCATTCTTCTGAATTTTCTGGATCAAAGAGGCACATTGTCTAGAGTCACTGAACTGGATAAATTGGAGCCAGCAAGTAAAAAATGACTTAATACATTACCTTTGTAGTACAGTTACTTTACTGTCTTTGATTTTTTTAAAAATTGTCTTTATTTATGAAGCTGGGCCACATTCTGTGTGACATTTATTTGATATGTTCTGGGTTTTCTCTTACAATAAGACAATCACCAGAGAAAGAAGACATGAGCTATGTTGTTCACCTATAACATGATTTTAGTTGCAAAGATTTTAGTACATTAATGATTACTCAAATAGAAAATTCATTGCCAGCTATTTTATAAAAAACTGTCTAGAGAGAGCTGTTTTTTAAAGGTGACTATTTTCTGCCTTCTTGGTCTTCTCATCTTTGGTGGACTGCTGGTTGAAACAAAAGACATTTCAAGAAGTCACCTTGGGTTTTTGCACACAGTGAATCACATTTTCACCATTTTTGGATATTTTATAAACCAAACAACAAATCAATTAATTGAAAAAAACAATCAGCACTATAATGATTTGCTTCATTGCTATGTCTCACAATGGAGATTTTATGTATTTTATGTTATATGTTTTGCCTTTTAGGGATCCTGTGAAGTGAAGTGACTGAAGCCATGGTGCATTTGTCTCTCATCTGATGGAAAGGAGGCGTTTCTCTACCCAACTTGGTAAAGGAGGACAAAAACATGTAAGAGACGACAGGTTAAATTTCTCCATGTGTTTTTCAGTTCCACTCAGTTGCCCATTAGTGTTGTGTAACCACATAAATATGAGGTGACAGCCGGAGGTATCAGTGATTAATTGCGTGCATGTGACTCGGACAAAGCAGCAGTATGAACACGTTGCGTGTTCTTGGTTGAGTGTTCCTCACCATATTTCAGTTTGTCAAAAAATCATTGACATGTTCCATCTAATTCAAAGAATGTTTAACAGTTTTAAAGGGTTTGATGGGAAAGCAAGTCATGTGTGAATTGTAATTACCCCCTGTTCAAAGTTTGTACATGTTTTGAAAGAAAACAATATAGTTAATATTTCTCCCCTCAATGAACAACTAGTGTTAAGTACTTGCTCCCAGTGTCTGGATGGTCCTGTTTGTTAACAGGCTAACATGTTATCCTAGATCTCTATTTCTTGTAGCACATGAATGGTGAACATTTTAGATGTTAGTGTCAGACTGGGTAGTAGTTTACAGTGAGATGATATAAATTTGTCAGCCAGAGTTCCGTTTATGTGACTTTATATATTTGTTCATATTAAGCCATTGTGGGCAGTGTTGCAAACCAGTGAGCAATGGCAATATAGGACTTGTTGTTTTATACAGACTGTTCTCAATTGCTTTTCCAGAAAATTAAGCTTCTTATTATGCATATCACAATACATACACCTTTTTTATCCATATCACCTACTTCTGAGTTAGTGTGATCATGACATGAGATTTGATGTTTAATACATTGACATTAAGGAGTCACTGCTTGGACTCACTGATGGTTGAGCACATCTTTCTTGGCTTGTAAACGAGCACAGTGACCTTATGATATGCAAGTTTTATGCACAGGAGCTATTATATTTAATAACACATGAACATATGCTTACTTATGAATAATCTTTTTTTTCTTTACACATCCACATATTACCTGACTGTATTCATCAACAGAAATCATGATGAGTAATTGTGAGTAGTAGTTGTTTCCCAGAATATGTGTTATACCATGAATTAGAGGCTTTTTCCAAGTAGCAGTGTGCATTGAAAAAAAGAAAAAGATTTCAAGCATGGAAGTGGAATTTTTACATGTGGGAGGGAGGATGCAATCAGTAGCATGGGACTCGCAGAGGCCTCCTCGGGTGACAAATTGAAAGTGTCTCGGTCTAGTTTATAGCCCTGATCAGGTCAAACGAAAAATATTGGAGGTCTGGGTGAGGAGACAGGCCCGCCTGGTGCAGATAAATGGACTGATCATTTCTTATTGAGAAACAATTCCTAAAAGGTAGTTTACTGTGTGACTGGGGAAGCGGCGAGCGGAGAGCAGAACACGCACCCACTGCTCCCTCCCTGACCCTTCCTCCACTGCCGGAATTAAATGGATAGAGAGAACGCGCATTTCTGATGGCACTCCTCCGCCAGAGAGACACTCCATTTGTTATGAAGTAGGGGTTCTGATGAAGTGTAGGGAGCTCCTCTTTCTTTTTTCCCCCTTTTTTTCATCCTTCCTTTCTCAGGCACTACAAGGCCGGCCTTCAGTCTGCTTCACATGAAATGGATGGAAGGAGCCGATTGAATTTTACACTCCCCTGGTCATGATTAATGTGTTTGGTGTGGGGTGTCTTGGCAGTGAAACTCCACAGCCACTAGCTGGTGCTCAAACACCTCTGTGGCTGCAGCCTGATAACTTTGCAGAGGGGTGTAGTGGTGGTGGAGGGGGCAGGGGTGTGTGTGACTGTTAAAACGGGGCAGTTTTGTTCAAGAAACCAGTCCTCTCATAACCCACAACCCCTTTAACTCCTCTCCCCTTGTGTTAATAGAAAATCTCTGCTCTTGCCCACTCGCTCGTTATTACTTCACGGTCAGTTTCTCAGTATGCGCTGTACCCAGTGTTACTTGGCAGGCTGTGCTGTAAATGTCAATTTATCACTTAACCCATTGTTAAAGGGTGAGAGGCCTAATAAAAGATGCCAGGTCATGTTAGCGGATTCTTTAACAGATGCTCATGGTGTTGGCTTACTTATTCAGACTTCATGTGTGGACCTTAAATAACTGCAGATTTCCAAGAGTGGGGTATTTATCTTTGTGAAATGTTTTTTATTTTTATTTTTTAAAATTCATCTGTTTTACAGGAGGTAAAATATTAACACCAAAGTGTGTACAGTTCAAGTACTAAACAACACAGATAATTTCAACAGCGAATGTTTTCACAGGACATAAACTTCAAATAGACACAGGAGTTTCACAGTGATAAGATAATCATGTTGTCCTGTGAATTAGAAAATTAAGTCTTTATCATGACTTCAGCCACAGCTGATCCAGACATCTTCAAAGTATCTGGTGATAAGGGACCCATATTTAATGGCATTAATGGCAGTAAGGCTGGGTGGAACAGACTGGATTTACAGAAGTGCCTTAGATGAGAGATCAATAAAGGGGTAACTGAGTGGATGAGCCAGACTAAGCAGGAATAGGAGCAGGTTTAATTTTGCATAAATAATGTGCAGCCTGAGAAGAGAAAGGGAGATAGAGGTAGTGCAGACATATTCAGTTCGATCTTCCTTTTTAATAATTTTTCTCCTCCAGCATCCATTTGCAGTTCATTTAATTTTATCTCAAATGTCCACAACATATTTCCCCCCCATTTTGTTTGAGCCGTATCATAATCACTGCTGTTCATCTACTTCCACATTAATTTCACCATCTTCTACGCTCATATCAAATGTGTTTCAGTAGTTATAGTTCAACAGAGGCCCTTTAAGTGGATTGTGTGTTGCCCTGTTGGAACTCCCAGTGCATCCTCCTCCCTAGTCCAAACGCAGCCTTGATCATCAGGACTACAACGGATGATGGATGGAGCTGTCTCCATCCAGGTTGTCATAGCATCTGTTGCATCGTGCTCACTGTATTCTGCTCTGCCGACGCTTGCGTGCACACAGATAGGTCTCCACCACTGTTTGTGTCTGGGCCGTTTGGTGGGTAATGATGGAAAATGAGGAACACAAACCTACCTTTCAGCACAAAAAATGTCTTACATATCACAGGTAACAAGGTGAACTGGTAGTTTTTTTATTTTTATTTTTGGATAATGTTTCACTAACTCTCCTTAAAAGATGATGATCCAGCAGAATGGCCCCCCCTTTAGTCTGACTTAGGCTGGCTTTTAACAAAATGGGTATCCGTGGTTGAAAGAGTTAAAGGTGGGGGGGGTGAACATGTTGAAGGAGGTGAGAGGAGATAACTGGAGATAAAAACAATGGGAGAGTGACGAAGGGAGGGATGGCTGAATGAGGGAGAAATCAATAGGAAATCAGTGTTTGGGCAGGGCCTGTCGTTTATCAGGTGACACGGTTAAACAGCGTTAAGGCACTAAAAGTGAGAAAAATACGGGCCATCCCCATGCTGGTATTGATCACAGCGGAATGGGGCGGCAGAAGGCCGAAGCCACTAATAAAATAAGACGTATCTGAGTGGGAATCAGCCAGGGATCGATGTGCACGGTGATCAAGGCCAAAAACATCTTCACTGGGATTTAAGCTTGTTCTGCTGTCCTGTGCCCCCCTAGCACACCTCAGTGTGAGCAAGGGTTGGCATGATGGAAGTGAGGGGTCACTTAGAGGACCCTCAAGCTGGACTTGTGGAAGAGAGAGAGTAGAATAAGCAAAAATTGGACGAGAGGACTGGAGAAATTGGACTGGGGAGGACAAATGTTCTCTGGACTTCACACATGCTTTAATTTGTCTATAATGTAACTACTTTTTTACCCGATCTATATTGTAATTTCTATCTGTCTGGCACAGTGATAAAATATATTTTATGCTGGTATTCAGATTTTTTATTTAAGTTGGCGTGTGGAAGCTATGTCTGCTTTTGCACACCTGGATTTATATTGTTTTCCTGTCAGTTGCTCTTCATCTGTCAGATTGGATGGGTAAAACGCATTCTTTAGGGATTGCTATATTTTCAGTTGGGTTCAGATCTTGGCTTTTGGTTTATGGACATTGAGAGATTTCTCTCCAAGTATCTCATGGATGTGTTGGCTGTGATTTGGGTTGTTAACATTTGAGCAATGGCACCAGTTCCTCTTGGCACTGATGCACAATTTCATCATTGACCTCTTTGTGAGTCTTTCCCTCAGTCCTGACCCAGTCCTTGCTCCTGAGACCATGTCCACACCTAAACATTTTTTATTTAGACTATCAAATCACACAAAACTCCCATAAACATAATAATCTAAAACTGTGCTTTAAAAAAAACATGCTCTCCAGAGTAGATGGATCTTAAAACACTGGTCTCCTGTTTGTAGGTTAGGAAAACAAAGCTTTTGTAAAATAATAACATGTAAAAAATAGTGTTTTAAAATGGCAACTTTGTCTCTCCTCCATGACTGGTAACCCCACAATACAGGTGTTTTTGTGTAAGGCAAGGCAAGGCAGTTTCATTGTGTACTGTAGTGTACTGTAGTTATGTTAGTGATTTGATAAACGGTCTCAGTGCAGTAGCAGTTGTTAATGAGAACTAAATTGTTTGTTTGGCTATAATGACTGATAACAACCAGCTGATGGCACCTAGTTTTTACTAGTATGAGTAAAAACCAGTCCAACGAGTCCAAATTTAGGCTCAGACAAGATAATTGTTTGTGTCTCGCTGTGAGCCATTTAATTGTGGTTTGTCTCCAAATGTGCTGGACTCTTTTACTGAAGAGGTCTCCAGGAAGTGTAACGCAGGCTGTAATCTGAAGTGTGCAGTTGTTCCAACATTGATTCATTTCCAGTGACAGAGCCCACTATGCTCCTTTAAGTGTGAGAAATCTTTATGGCCACCTTCTTGTGTTCTGACATGCACTGTAAACTCTGTAACTTTATATAGATAGATATGGTACTTTTGAATGATGTCCCCTTAGTTTAACTTGAAACAGGTGTACTCCAATCATTACCTCATGAGTGCATCAAACAGGATGCACCTCAACCTAGTATGGAGTGACGAGTGTATGAATTTAACTGCAAAACAAAGTATTTCTTTCAATTTTCATGTGTTTATAGTCTCCCTCCACAAAATATTTGCGACAAGATATTTTTTTTTTCTGTGGAAACACTATTTGACACCAACCATATTACAATATTTTATGTATATTTTGTAACATGTCTGGAGGGGATCCACTTTAATACATGAGTTCAAAATATTTTTAACATTAAAACATATTTTCAGTTTTTCATTAAAAGATATTTGGTTAATAGCAACAATATTTTGAATGTGAAACAAGCACAAATGTGAAAAATGAAGAAGTCTGTATACTTAATTATACTAATTATGCTTTTTGAATTTTTTTGGTATGCCTCATCAACTGTTAGTGGTGCTCTGCTGTCAATGATTGTCACTTTACATTCCTCTTTATATTCATCTGCCCTAATTTAAAAGCTGCTGTGTTGGTGTCATCATGCCAGAGGTTTTGTCTCAAAATGGGCCATAACAAAGTGGAAAAAAGTAGAAAATCAGTTGTTGCAGCTGTTAAACATCTGGCAGTAAGCCTTTAATGAGTGTGGCAAGGCAAAGAAAATGAGGGTTTTAGTATTATTCCTGTTTCTTACTTCTGTTTTAGCATAAGAGCAGTGGTGTAAATAGACAGGATATCTCTGTATAGACCGTTTTTCTAACTCCTTCCTAGCTTCTCTTCTCATTTATTGCACACCAGATGGTGCAAGAAGGATTCTCTGGAACAGATATGATAGCAGAGGTGCTAACAGAGTAGTTGAGGTTACGGTCCAAAGGGACAGTCATTCCAGTAATTTGAAAATCTCTATTGTTTTTGTGTGCGGTTAGCTCTTCATAAACAGATGTCAGCGGACTAACTGTCCCCAAGTGTGAATGAGTACATTGGATGTTTTTTTGTCTTTGACCCCCCTCTAGACAGTGTTTGCTGTCTGTACTCAGTATATCTCTCAACATCACACATAGAACCCTATAAAAACATTTGAGTGTGTTATAACCGCTGGCCAGCTGCTGTAGTTCTTGGAAAGTTGTGCTCACTGCTGGATGTTCAATCTTTCAGCATGTTGACGTGGGCACAGCTATGTAATTCACAGGATTTAGAAAGAAGTTTCCTGGCTAGTACAGTCCAGAAGTGGTGTCAATGGACAGCGGAGAGCATGAAGAAAAAAATCTGAATAGTTGAAGTTTTTGTTCTGGACAGGGAGGTTACACGGGCCATGGGAGACTTACGAGAAGCAAGAGGAAATACTGACCAGCCAATGACCGCGGTCAGTATCAGCTGAGGACAGTGTTTTCTCTTTTATCTTCACATTTCCCTGCGCCTCGTCCTGCAGTATGTTGAGAGAGTGCTACAAGTGAGAGGGAACTGAGGAGGGAGCAGAAGTGTGACAAATAGCAGCAGATCATGCAGAAAATGTGCAATGCTAAACATCAGTTACTGCACATGGGAGAAATGGTGTGTTTGTGCAGTGTTTGCTGTCCAAGGAGTTCTGGTGGGGGAAGTTTAAAAAAAAATAAAAACAAAACAGGGTCGCTATCACAGCTGGGGACATGGAATTGAATACATGGCTTCATTTTCACAGTTAAAAAAATTATGTTGAGGAGGGCAGAAAATCTTGCTGGGGTTTTGAGTTTCTTTTGATGTGTCCTGATGACGATTATGAAATCCAATAAAAACTAATTAGGAAATTAGGAGGTAGATCAATAAGGTTTGCTCTGGTGGAGCATGCTGTGTGTGTGTGTTCGTGTGTGTGTGTGTGTGTGTGTGTCTGTATGTGTGTGTGGCGGTCAGTTACTTGTCGACCCCCTTCTGCCCGGGGAGTGTGTTGCAGCACTGACCTGGCCAAAGCAATTGTTACTGATACTCCTCTGTGGATTCAGTCTGCTCGACCCTCATATGGCTGTAATTTATATTTTGTTGACTGCCGGTTTCTCCGTCCGTGTGTAATCTGATTCTATTGGTTCTCATTTTTGCTAATTCCATCCTTCTAATGTTACACCTAATGTACCCTGAAACCTCTTTATTGCTCTTTATTACTCCAGCTTTGCTTTACTGACTTAATTTATTTATTTAGAGTCGGTTTGACCACCACAAAAACAAGTGACGTAGTGGTGTTGCATTGACAGGAATGTGATGGAGAGTTGTATGAGGTTTCTGTTTCGCCTTTGTCTCGAAAGATGACTGATTGTTTTCAGATCCAGTATAGAAAACTGGATTATCTAGACTATCTAACAGTTTAAGCACTTTGACAGAAGTCTGAAAAAAGTTAAATATTCATTACATTAATATCATTTTCTTCCAAACTCAGGTGCACCACGTATATCAGAGGCTTTTTCATTCCAAACCATAGTGTGAGAAATAGGAGGAACTACAGTAAGACCAGACTGGACATGAATACAACCATGTTCCAACTGGGAATGGGGTTGAGGGGTATGGTGGTGTTGGAGTAGGGGTTTAGTTTGGGGGTTTATGGGTGAGAGGGTTCAAGCTATGGGCCTGTAGTATAATAAATGAGTTGCCAGGCCAGGCCAGGCCAGGCCAAGAGGATCGTAGGGTGTATTGGACAGTACCAACCCCTCCCCGCTACTCTCTCCAACACCCCAGTCCTCTCCTTGGCCCTACTCGCCGCCCACCGGTCGGTATGGAAACAGGGCCTTATTTAGCGGCCGGACTCGTCCGTGTCCATGGCTGGCGATTTGTCCTTGTCTAATTACGGCTGCTGGCTGCTGCCCGTGTGCACATGACTAATGGAGGGGCCGGGGACGGGGAGGGGCGAGGTTGGGTGCAGGGGGGAGGCAGCGGGGGAGGAAGCAGTGGACGTGCAGACCGGCCGCTGGTGATTTGTGGACCAGGCACTCTGTCATTGCCCTGGACCCATTTGTCTTAAAGAGGAGTCGGGAAGAAGAGGGGTGGAGATGGAGGGGATGGTGGCGGCGGTGGTGGGGGGCTCCAGGGCTGAAAATGGTTTACAATGACTCCCATTTTCCAGCACTTTCATCTTTGGCCACAACAGTGTGCATGGTTTGCCAGCGATGGGATGGAATGGGCGGCTGATGTGATGTAGGATATGACAGAAACCTTGACAGCTTGGTGCTGCTATTTCTTTTTAGGGGGTTGGCTTGATGGCCACCCTCCCTTTCCCCTGAGAGCAAGCCTTATCTGTTTTCTCCCTGTCATGTGGCGAGTGCAGAGGCTCTGTAGATTCAATGCTCCACTGTCTGGACTCTAACTTGGAGACCAATTTGATCTCACATGTCTCCGGCTATGCACATACATCACCCACAGCTTAGGTTGGCTGTTGTGTTTTCATTTTTGTGTCATCAGTCAATGCTCAGCATGTGCAACTTATTCAGAGATGGTTGTGATTCTAGAGGGTCAATATAATTAAGAAATAGTTAAGTCCTGTTTGGTAATAATTGATTAGATGTGTATCAAAGTGCATGTTAGGTGCATTTTGTACCAACACTTCATTCTCTGCTGGCCTTTTTTCCCCACCTTTCCATCCAGTTATGTGTAGTGAAATGAAGCCACCTGCGTCCCTTTTTCACCTGGGGTCCTTATTAGACACAAGCTCTGGTTTCTTCAGCCACGCAGACAGGAAAGAGCAGCGGCGGGGCAAGAACTACTAACTCTGTATTGATTTTACACAGTTTTTTATCTGCCCCCCTTTGCTCTTTCTCCAGGTCTTTTTAAGTAAATAAACACCAGATTTGTCATGTTTGTCCAGGGAGAGGAGGGGGTCGATGAAGGGGTGGTGGAGAGAGGCCAGGCCCAAGCCTTGCGTCGGGTCAGCCATGATTCATTCTGCCATCTCATGGATGGAGGGATTCGGGGAGGATTGTTGAAGGGTGCCTGTGGAGCCTCTCTCTGACCTCCCTCACTCCTGTCCCTCCCCTAACGCTCCTGGGCAGCCCCGGTCCTAAATCACCAGCTGTCATCGTGTTGGCAGAACAATGGTGCAGGGTCTTCTGCTCCATCTCAGTCTCCAGCCGACTGGACACAGTTTCCTCCATCGTTAGTGTGAGCTTGTACCCTCGCTGGTCCTTCCTGGCCCCTGAGCCCCAAAGGGCCCAAAGGAGGCTTGAGGTTAGGCTTAGCCTGACGGTCTGATGAGTTGCCGAGCTTGGGGAGTATTGGTATGGGGGCAGGGACCAAGACTGGCTTAGTGGTGTTGCCTCATAGATATTAGTTCCTTTTTTCTTGTTCCATATGTGAATAATTTAATTTTGGCATGAGATGAGACTGAGGTTGTGACAGAAGTCTGTTGCACAAGAGAAATTCATATAACTTGAGGGGTCAAAGAAAGAACAAAGCTCAGTAGGGAGCCACATTTACTAAATGAAACGAAGGACTATTTTGCAGACTTCTTCGCAGTAAATGTATGATCAACAATTATAAATAATTATTTAATTTATCGAGGAAAAAATAAACGGTAGCCTTTTTCTGCTTCTCTAAATGTGACGATGTGCTGCTTTTCACTCTATAAAGTTAATGTCTTTGTGTTGTTGAACTGTTATTTGAAGACGTCACCGTGGGCTCTTGTAGAATGTGATGGTCATTTTTCTCTATTTTTAATTTGGAGATTAATGAACAATAAAAAACACATTTAGTTATAGCATTAAATGAAACGGGTCACTGGATTAGTCTCTCAGTCATCAGTACTTCTACCCTTTCCCCTTTGGCCGCAATTGTTTTCTCTGACTTCCCGATTTGCCCTCCTCCTTTTCCTGTTTAAAGTCAAGAGTCTGAGGTCAATCTATCAAATCTCCTAACTGAGGGTCGATCAATATGTCAGCAGTCCAACCTTCCCTCAGCAGTTATGATGATGTTCGTGGTCCTGCGCCTGCCTCGACTGCTGTTACTGCCGCTACAGCGCACTGAGCAGGGGATCGAACCCTGCCTGTCAGGGGGCCTGACGGAAAGCATGAATCACTATTACTGGAGCTGCTGTTTCTTCCTCGGTGCTTGGCAGACATGCGCAAAACTGTGATACACCGTAAATAGTGTACTGGTCACACACAAACACACAACATGGTGTGTAAAACAAGTCTTACCCATATACAGGAATGTAAAGATAAGCAAATCACACACATAAATCCACACGCCCGCCGTCACACAAACAATTACACACACACACACACACACACACACACACACACACACACACACACACACACACACACACACACACACACACACACACACACCTGAATGTGCACTCTTTATCATTCAATTAAGTGTCAGATGGTATTTGACCCATTAGCTCCTGGAACCTGATCTAGCCTGCCTACCACCTCTGGACTTGTTAGCCCGGTGTGAGCTCAGCTCAGTGGGCCTGGAGGGGCTCCGGTTACCCCTCTAATCTCATTGGAACGCTTTAGCAACGGCTAGCGGATGCCTGCATGTCCGACAAACAGCCCACTTGCTAATAGCTCCGTACTTCGTGTTTATAGTGTGTGTATGTGTGTGTGTGTTTACGCACATGCACAAAACGATACATGTATGGATCTGTTACTGAATAGTGAGCACAGGGCAAGGGAATATGATGTTGAAAAATGGTTTGTGTGTGTGTGTGCAGGCAGTGTGTTTCTGTGTGGAAATAATATTCTAGTTTACAGGATGCAATTTCCCCTTAATATGCCCATCCTAATGTAATTTGGCGTCTATGGAGTGTCTGTGCGCTGGGCCGGGCTGGTGTGTGTTTCTGCTGACTGCTCCTGTTTTGTGTTTATATGGATGAGTGGCTCTCTGGGAGAGCATTATGCATCCTTTTCAGCATTTAAAGATTATGTGCATGGTGGCGGCAGGAGCATTAGACAAACAAGGAAATATGTCTTTGATTAAAATATCTTTTATCTCTTTATTGATTAAAAGGCTTAGTTTGGTAATACAATGTCTCTGCCCCTCCCCTTTGGGCCTTTCTTTGCTTCCTTGTGCTTTCTGTTTTTTCAGGTCCCTCTCTATAGCTAAAGATAAAAAAGTAGGTGCTTCAGATATTTCAATTGTACAGTGTGAATATAATCAGTGTAAGGAAGAAGATGTAGGTATGTGGAATTACAAATAATCACAGGCCATCACACAATTTAGATTTTGCATTTGAATGTTTAAATGTAAAAATCAAACTGTGGATTTTCACTATTGGCTGTGGATCCGTAATGCTTTACTGTAAGTGCTTTGTGAAAAAAACTAAAACAAATCAGACAGGGTTATTGAAGGAAGTTAGAGGCAGTATAGGTTATACTTTTCAACATCAATGTATCATTTTAGTTTTTTATGCAACTTAAAAAAAGGCTAAGATCTTTTTTTCTTTTCACATCACAAATGTGTACATAAAATAAATAATACATTTGTCACACCAAGTAAACAATTATAAGACAGGTTTTTGAGCTTTGGTAAATTATAATGGCCTTTAATTTCAACATATACTTTTACAGATGTTAGACTATAAAAGGCTATGACTAAAAACAATTAGTCATTGATATTCTGGACATTAGACTTCTGTCAGCTACAAAACTTTTCCACTACCTTCACTTGTAACAACAGTAATGCATGAATTATTTACCAATGAACTGAGCTGTTGGAATTTATTCTTTTTTGCACTATCATGTGCACAGTGTGAGTGGAAAAGTTGGGCCTGTCTACTTTTTTGAACCTTGACTTCCCTGAAGGGTCACATGTGACAGCCAGCTGACAGACACATTTACACAAGCATGGTGAGCGTGTTGGATGGCAATGACTTGATATTCTCTGGTGGCTTCGAGACATCAGGGTCAAGACCTGTCTGTACCTCATTAGTCAGGTCATGAGACAAGCTGGGTTAGAGGCCAGATCATGTCCTTAAGTCAGAGCATGTTTATCTGTGTGAAAGCCACACTGTCAAGGTTTTTGTCCCTGCGCTGATGACAAAGAGCGACAGAGGAAGAAGAGTAAGTGTGAATCTGTGTGTGTGTGTGTCTTGTGTGCTTGATGGGGAGAGACTGAGCTGAGGCTGAATGAGAACAGATGGAGATGTGCTCTTTAATTAACCCTGCAGAATCACAGGGCTGAAAACAGGCCTCGGTCCGTGAATAACATCCAGCACATCCAGAGTGTGTGTAAGGTGCAATGTTAGTGTATATGACTTATATGTGTGTGTGTGAGAGTGTGTATATGGAGTCTACTGTGGACTAACCGGAGCATCGACCCGTTCCCCCATCCCCCTTCCCTAGAGCGGGGCGTTTTATTTCTCATTAGCGGGCAGCAAACTGCTGGGGGATGAAATTTGCTAACAGGAATTAAAAGTGCATTAACACATCTGAGAGATTCATTTCTGCTAATAGTTTTATTAGTGCTCTGACCTTTCAGTTCATTAGAGGACTGCGGGAGAAGGGAGGGGCGGGGAGAGGGAGAAAAGGGTGAATAAGAGGGTCTTAAGGCTCACTTGTACTTGCATAGACCTTTTTGGAAGTAGATGCAATCACAAAAAGGACATGAGGGCGGGAAATAACCGCACTTGTAAAGCTTTTTTGACTTGTTGGCTGTGATTATCTGTTCAAAGACTTTCATACAGTCCTTCACAGGTGCCCGCTCTTATATTTGATGAGATGATGAGGCAAACCACCTGATCTTGTAGCAACTAAAACACCGCTGTAAGATGGTGCCTACTCAGTCTCAGTGGCCTGATGCTCACCTCCCTTGACTCAATTACCAGAATTTATAACACAATGTTTTTCAGGTCTGTTAGCGCTCGAGTGTATCACTTATCCAGCCGGTTAATTGTTTATGAACTGTGCCCTCCCCCTCTCTTAATTGAAGTGAGGGAACCAAGAAAAGAGCAGTGAGTGTGACAAGAATGGCATTTGGTGGAGGAGACCGGGTCAAAATAGTCAATAGTGTTTTAAACATAAAGTCAAGCGATCAAGCACAAGCAGTCTCTAAAGGTAGCTGTCGTTACAACAACGGGTTTTTGATGCGCATTCTGAAACATCAGAATTTGATAAAATTTCCTTAATTTTGCAAAAAAGATTTTACACTCACTCAAGTTTTTTTTTTTACCTTGAAATAAAAGAGTTAATGTGCTAAATGAAATGTGAAAACACCTTTGCTGAATAAGTTCTGATGTAGTGAACATTTAACTTGCATGATTGATTAGCTGTTTTTGCTGTTGGCATTGTCCCGGATGATCACATAACACTTGGAAACATGGCTGGTCAACCCAGTCTCACAGCAAAACGTATCATAGCAACGTTGGTCCACAGTGAAAAACGTAGCCATCTCACAATTTGGGCTCATAAATTGTGAGATGGCTACGTTTTTTTCTGCCCTATTCTTTTCTATAGGACTGCATTCACGTCACATGACATATCACATGAATATTCTGAGATGAGAAGTTATTTAGAAGAGCAGTAATATTGGTGACAGGCCGATGAGGTTACATTTAACAAGTGATTTGAGATCGTTCACAACAAATGATCTGTGTGTGTTTTTTCACTGGACGTGCTCATTTTAATGAATAGCCATTTTATTTGTTTTCACAGACAAAAACTTGAATGTCATGTGACGTGAATGCAGTCCTATAGAAAAGAATAGGGCAGAAAAAACGTAGTCATCTCACAAATTGTGATGCACTGTGGACCAACGTAGCTGTGATACATTTTGCTGTGAGACTGGGTTGGGCTGTTAGTAACATGGAGCAATACTAGCTGACATGAAAAAACAATTATAACTTGCTCAATAGAAAACAAATTCCTGAAGACCTCACTTAATTTTTCTTTTTAATTTTTTTTTAATTTTCTCTCGTAGACAGTCAATGCAAATGGCTTTGTTTCTGGTTCACAATGTCTACTTCTTCTACTTTGTTTATTACAGGCATGCACAACGTAGCCTATATCACCAACTTCTGATGAAACCAGCCTTTGTGTATCTTAGTTTATTCTGCGCCATACTGTTTGATGAAAAAACACACTTAATTCACATTTCTTTTAGTTTTTATTTGTGCCATTTCAAAAGTTTGCTTAAAATTAGCTTGACATTTAGATGTTAACATGGCTAGTGTCCCTCACAAATGCCATAGATGGACAGTGAGATAGAGTGAATTTACCTTACAGGGAGGGCAGCTAAAGGGGAATTAATGTTGTTTTCTTTCTATTTTATTGGAAAGCAAGTGGGGCAAGTTACAGTGCAATTTGCTTTCCCCTGTTCCCTATAATTAGCACCTTACAGAAATGAAATAACATTGACGAGAAGGTCAATAATCCTGATCTATAGTGAAATTAATCCTGCTATCGACACAACAAGCAAACAATACAATTAAGAGCAGAGGGAGGAAAGAGCAGAAAAAAAAGAAAACACAAGGAAAGGAACAGGTCTGAGGAATAGGATGTGTTTTATCTCCTGGGTTCACTGTGCAGAAATCCTATGAAGGCTTCTAATTAATTCATCCATTGTTAATGAAGGCAAAGCGAGGAACCAGGGATTATACATAAGGAGAGGAAGGAACACAATTAGAGATACCAGGCTAATGATTGCTTTTTTAACTTGCTGTTGTTTCTTCCTTGTACTTAGTTGACTTGCTGGGGTACATTTATTGGACATTTCAAAATAAGCTTAACCTCTTCAACATGTGACCACACAGCAATCTCTCCATAAAGGTGGTTAAAGTTAAAGTTAATGTTTTAATAACTTTCCATAATATTTGACCTTGGCCCAGCATGCTTTGCACAGCCACTGCACTGAACTTCCACATTATTGGAAGAGTGTAAATACCATCTTAATCCTTTCATTGCTTTATATTTCTCATCTCCATTCAAAAAAAGTCAAATCTTAGTTGCAGTAAAATAGTTCTTAGAGTGTAAAGACAGAAATGCAAGCTGAGCCTCCTAGTAATCCGGCTAGCTCCTCTTGAAGACATTACTGGGCTTCCTTCCAGTCTGTCATGGATCTATCTCATAGCCTCTTCCAGGTTAGTTGTGCTTTCTGTGTCTCCACCATAGACTGTATAAAGGTCTCCACTGGAAGTTATCTGGGTGGTACTTTTATGAGGTATCGCAACCACCTCAATTGGCTTCATTCAAGTCCAGATGCAAAGAAAATGATGGTTAACTCCTCCAGGATTTCCTCCAAGTGTTTCCATGCTTTTATGTTGGTTACCATCTAATCCTAAATTCCTCAGGTCAAAATTTTAATGAAGACTTTATTTATGACCAGTCTCCATACTTTGACATTAGACTTTTAACACGGAAGACAGCTGTTTGTTTCCGTTTCTGACTGAATTTAAATAAAACCCCAAACAAACAACCAAAAAAACCTTAAAGGGAATGTATCGTTCACATTTTAAGGTCTGGATTTATATTCTGGGGCTCTGCTGGAATATATTAGCATAATTTACTGTTAAAAAAGACTCTTTATTTATCTTACATAAGCTCAGCCGACTTCTGCTGGCTATAGTAGGAATTAAATTATTTTTCTCGTTCTTTACTCGAAATGGAAACATGTTCAAGCTCGAGCAACCCATTGAACAGAACCTCAGCAACAAAGGCTGTGGGAGGGGTGGTTGTTTGCCGGCATGCGTGAACAATCTGATGTCATGAGGAGAAAGTAGCCCCTTACAGAAAATAAATAACAATGACGCAAACAAAGCATTCAGAGCCCACTGAAAACTGGGCTCTCGACTCTCAGGGAGCATTTTTATTATTTTGGACCTTTTAAACATGTTTGACATTATGCCTAAACCTAACCATAGTTTTGTCACATCATTAAACTTAGTTATATTCCAACAGTGTTTCGTAAGAGGTTTGGAAAAAAAATAAATAAATGAAAACGCTCATCTGTCATTGTGGAGTGCATGGACCACCAATGTATTTTATCATTCAATTTTGGGGACTTGTTGGGCCAAAGATATGTGGATTGATATCTTTCTCATCAACATCACAAATAAAAAAGGGTACAAGACATCCTTAGAACATGCCCTACATCTCCAAATAACATCTTCCTGTTGGCACTGATCCTGAAATGGTCCTAAAAGCAAACCTGGGTCCCAGTACCACTACTCACCAGTGTACAAAAACCCTTTAACATCTTTAAAATCTGTCCTGTCAGCCCATTGCAGATAGCCCAATGCCAGTGACAGAAGGGACATGGTGCTGTTTCCAGCTGAGTAGTTTTAACTGGCGTTTGGACTGGCCTGGGGAATCTGGAGGGGAGCAGAGGCCGAGCGTGGTGGGCTGCCGGAAGGATGGTGCATCTGAGCGTCGCAGGGTGAAGAAGGATTGCCTTTCAAGAATTACGAGCCATTAAATCAGAGCCTGGAAATCTCAAGGTTCCCCAAGACTGCTGCACAAGGAATCTGGGCTGGAGAAATATTGTTTATGGTTTAAAAGGCCTGGCGATGGATTTATAAAAGAAACATTCATCATTGCAGGAAAACGGAACAAAACATTCCGGAAATAAATACTCACTCTATAGGTATACTTGTCACCCAGACAGCACAATAACAAGTGAATTGGGAGGGAGATCCTTCATTTGCTGGCAGCTGGCCCCCAAACATGCTTTGTGTGAGTCTGCGTGTGTGTGGGCACACTGTGGTTTGAGTGAGGACTGCTTATTTTAGTGTTTGTAAAGAAATATCTTATTGCGTTATGAATCTAATCTGTGCTTTGATCTAAATATTTATGCCTATGTTTATTTTATTGTGCATATTAAAGACTAGTTTCAGAAATGGATGGATTTCTCATAACAAAGTTAATCCCGAATGGTTTTGCAAGTTGTTTTACTCAACATGTTAACGTTTCTTTTTCCATCGTTCCCCACTTGAAATGCCAATATAAGTGAGTCCTCCGGTAAACACAATTAACAGTATTGATTACCTCCGGCTGCCCTGTCCCTGTAATAGAAAAATATGGCTTTAGTGAAGTAGCATTTTACAGGAAGGTGATGGGTTTTAGTCAGTGATGTGACCTTGAGACAGTGTGAAAAATCTATGCTGTGCTTTTAATGTTGTCTGCTACAAGAAGTGCCTTGAGCCGAACAGGTAAACCCACTGTTGTCATAGCCAGTGGTCCATCATATTATTTGATGGTGGTTTTTGTAATAATCTGTATGATCTTGTTGCAGGAACCATCATACACTATGATACAGATTATCCACTCTACCCGGTCCTCATTGTGGTTAAACATTCCACACTGAGATAATTGAAAGTACATCATCTAAACCCTGGTGTACTGTATGTGCTGGACGTTCTCTGCTTATTTTCAGATAAACGCAGAGAAGCTGCATGTGACGCCTGTGTCCTTTAAAACAAAATGAATTTGCTAGCACCATGACTACACCTATACTGGTTAAACAGTAGCCCTGAGTGTTCAGGCATAACATATGTAACATTGCTGTGTTCATCATATTCTGGGAAGGGAAACTGCCCATTTTCAACCAGCATTGTGTCATTATAGTGTGGATAGAATACTGAAATAGCTAGTGTTGAACTTCACTCCATGTTGCCTGCACCTCGAGCTTCCCGCTAATTTGCCGGCAAATTACTGCCGGACAACGCAAAATGTGTCATCTGGTGGATACATTTCCTCATTTTCAGTAGTGGTGCCTTCAAGGGAGATAAAATGTTGTTATTCCAAAATACTCCCAGTCCATGCTACTCTAGCAATAGGGAAAAGTAGACACAAAATAACATACTACTAAATACTTTGAAATATCAGTACATTTAGGGTTAGGGTTAGTAGACTAGTTTCATAATGCAGGGCTGAACATTGCACTGTTGAATCAGAAATTACAATTTATGAGGCCGACCATAGTTCTTTGTAATTAGACAAAGCAGAGTGTGGAGGAGAGGACGACCATGGGTGCTGTAACAGTTTTACAGCTGGGAAAGTGGCTTCATCATGACCACTGAAAATTCTGCACTGCAACAAACTTTGTGGTGCTTTGGTGAACTTGACTTTGTTTTCTGACAGAATATTATATTGGACTTTGCCAACTCTGAATACAGAACAGCGATTAGCAGCTATCATCTGTACTTGCGGCTACATCCAGCGACACCATGCAGCACTCAGTAAGTTGATCCACATAATGTAACTGACTCAAATCAATAAAAAAAAATTAAAAATACACATGATTTGTTTTATTATCCTTTGAAAACGGATGTGATTTATCCAGACTTGATGAGGAAAAACATTTTAGAACTGAAATTAAGCCTCAGAAAAAGGGATTTAATGCTTCTGCTCACTAACCTTGTCTCTACTGAGTTTGTCTTTGGTGCTCTGCTGGATGTGAACACAGCATTAGTACTGTAGAATGAGTCAGTTTGGTTGGATGGGATGCATGCAGTGTATTCTGGTTGTTGGAGGATTCCCCTTTAAGAGCGGTATGGGGAATCTACAAACTTTTTCTTAGTTTTCTATAGTCACAGGTTACAAAATTCAAAAATGATTGCACATTTCTACTACATAGGTGACCTTTAAAAAAAAAAAAGGCGATGTTCACAGGGTGATTTCCCCCCCCTTTTTTCTTTCATTCAGACATGGATGACTTTTACATTAATATTCCTTATTTTTATTTACACATTGTTTTCTTTTCCTTAATACTGTGCCGGTGTGTTCACAACCTCCCTGAGGAATAGCATGTGCTGTGGCCAGTCATTTGTAAAGTATTGACTGATGAATCTATCAGATTATGCATATTGACTGATATTGATGAGTGAGAATTTGATCAATGCCACTCTCTTATACACACGTGTCCTCTTGGGGATTTGTAAGTGGGCAAAGTGTCTATAGAAGGAAAATAAGAGTACAGGAAGAAATGGAGCTAAAGAACAGATGACAATGACGCAGTGGTCTGACAGGAAAAAGAAGTGTGGGAGAATTCACCATTTGAACTACATGTGTAAGTGTGTGTTGTTGGGGCAGCGCATGTGGGCGTAGAGATAAGTGTGTGAAGGTTTAGGCAAACGTGAAAGCAGCATGTAAGTATGTGTGTCTCAATGTCCAGGAAGGCAAGGTGCTGACAGTCAGCCGGCAGACGTGTGTGTATATGTGAGTGTGTCTGTGTGTGTTTGATGGATGGGCTGGCAGGGCAAGGCCACGGATAAGAGTGCAAACAAACTGGGTAATAAATGAGAGCGACAGTGGAGCAGTGATGGAGCCCTCTTCCAAGCTCCTGATGCATGCCGACCAGCACCGACAGCCATTTGTATTAGAGAAATGAGGAAGCTGTCACTGAGATGAAGAGACAATGTTCATCCTAAAGAGGAGAGAGGTATCTCTCTCTCTCTCTTTTTCACTGCCTCTGTCTCTCACACACACACACACACACAAAGACACACTTGCACTGTGGATTTCAGCTCAGCAGGGGACTAATCAGGGCGAGGTAGGGTGCTAATGTAGGCCATAATGAGTGGAGCTCTCAGTGACACATCACACACCAGTAGCTCTAGAGGGAAGCACAGTGGTGGAGCTGCTGCTTATACCACACACACATAGATACAAACACAGGTGTAACTTCCAGCCTGGTGTCACCTGGGGACACAAGTAACGTCACAATAAAAACACAAAGGAGGAGAAGAAGAGGGGAAGAGAAGGTGAAAGATGATTTTTGGTGCATTCAGTTCAAGGTGGGAGCAGGGGCGGGGAGATATAATGTACATTTATTTGTGTACTGCACTTTATAATTTTATACCAGTACATTCAAGGAGAAATAGCACACTTTTTATTCCAGTCTAATTATCAGCCAGCTATTGTTGCTGCTTACATTTTAGATAAGATGAGGATTTTCACACTCAAATCACAAGATAAAATAAGGCTCCTGCAATACTTTTGTTTTTCCTTGCCCCCTACTTAACGTTCCCTGACTTCTCCTTAATAAAGTATTTAAATAGAGCAGAAGATAATAGAGTATTCCTCCATTGTGGTATGGATACTTAAGTTTGACTAGTGGGGAGCGGGGACGAGAAAAGGGACGAAGTGGAAGTCAAAAAACATATGCTGCGAGAGGTGAAGCTGTTTGTATTTGTGTATTTGTGTTTTGCTGTTGCTTTGTTGTTTGCATTTGTGCTAAATCGGGGTTGGCAATCTTTCACCGCTGTGACAGCCGGTACTCTCTGTGCCACCCAGACACTATAAGTACAGCATGGCAAGACAATGGGGGCAGGTTGCATGTGCGCTCTTTATTTTTGTGTATGCGTGTGTATTTGTGTGTATCACAGCACATGGCTACAGCTGGAGGAAGAGGAATTTGGGCCTGCACCTGCATGGGGATAATTAATGTGGACAGAGTAGTACCTAAATAAATCAGTGCCTCTCACAGCCTCAACAGGACTTTTCTGTTTAGGGTCAAAATCTTCCCACTCTGCTCTGGATTAATCATGCCTACAAGCAGCAGGCACACAAGCTGTATTTGTGTATGTGTTTTTGTTTTGTGTGTGTGTGTGTGTGTGTGTGTGCCCGCACCTTCATGTGCCCCCTCAAAGAGAAGCTGCGAGGCTATTTTTTTCCCCTCTGCACCTCCATCCTCAGCGCTGTAATCTCTTGGAGGACAAACAAAACAACAGAAAGTCATAATTTTCACAGTTGTATAATTAGCTCCACCCTCTTCGCTACAGTGATGAATAGGTGAACCTTTTGTTTGCATTTGTCATGCTGCGGTGGCATTGTCACAGCCGTGAGTACGTGTGAAGCAGAGGTGTAGGGGGTCAGCGCATGCAGGGGTGTGTGTGTGTGTGTGTGTGAATGCAGACTTATGATGAGATGGCTCTTTGTGTGTTTGTGGGCCTCCAATCATTTTCATTCTTCTCTGTACATAAACTGTATGTTCACCACGGCCTCTTGAGTCGAGGTGTCCCCAATCTATAAAGCAGTGCTTATCTCCACCTCTTGCTACTATCTCTGACAACAGGTCTGCTGTTCTAGTCCAGTGCAGATCTTCGTCCTACTCTGTCCACTCCTATCTCCCAGACTGATAGCCTCTGATTGATCTCATCACCTCCCTCATATATTATTCATACTACCTTTCATGTCCCGATGGAGGAAGGGCAAAAAGTGGAAAGGAGATGCTACCTGTTAGCTGGGATCTGTTTAGCTTGTCGACAGAATCATACTCGTAATTAGGAAGTTGTTTTTCTTTTCTTTTTTCTCTCTCTTTTTTTTTTTTTACCTTCCAACTCATCCAGCCCCAAACATGTGTTCATAGATCCCCCCAACCTGATTGATCTGTATAATGGAATAAAATAGCTTTGGAATTGCCGCCCCATGGGGGTACACAGAGATGGGCACGGGGACAGAGAGACATGTACTTCGGCTGTTTGGGGAGGAAATTAATGGTGCATTTTTTGTTTTTATAATGTGATTTAATGATGCAATTCGTCTAATAAAAAGAACATTTTTTAACATTTACACGTTCATTTACACATTCCCTCTTTCACAGAGGGAAACCCAGTGGGCCAATACAAACATCTCACTCCTCTCACCCACTTAGAGCGCTGCAGGCCCTTTTATTGCATTGTGATGGATGATTTCAGTTTGGTATTTTTCACCACCGTGCAACATCCAAATACCCCCCCCCCCCCCCCTTTCCCCATTTGAGTGCATGAGGAGACCATCCTATATTCACAAAGCCGACATCTAATGCATATTGAGTGTGTTTTGTAAAGGATCATTTGATTGTCTTGTAAATGAAGCTTTGCCTCTCAGCTGCTAATTTAGCCACATTCCATCTCATTAGAGAAGAGAAGGAGAAAAAAACGACAAAGGCACTCTGAGAAATGAACCCGTCTCTTGACTTCAAATAGCCATCATTGCTGATGGAGCTCTGAGCTTTTGAACAATTTAAGATTATAGGCAGGTATAGGAGTGCTGTAGTAACAAAGTTTGAGTCGAATAAAAAAAGAGTAGTGTCTGGCTCTTCCTCTTCCTCTACCTTACTCTTGCTCTTTTTACTTCCAGCCCCCGTGTTTCCCCCACCTTCCCACCCTATTATCTCTTTAGAGGATGTGCAAGTGTATCTGGTTTCCTGAAGCGTTTAGCACCTTAGCCACAAAACCCGGACAGGAAGCCCACTCTATTTGCAATGTATCAATTGCTCCGAACAACACTCCCCTTACCTCCACCTACCTCAAACTGCCGCTGGCTCAGCACACACGTCTCACATACCTTCACATGCAAGCACTCACGATCAAATTCGCAAATGCACAGAAGGATTTTTCCTGTAACGTTTAGTACCACGAATATACTGTAACCAAGCATGCAGACTTCATCAGCACTAATACCTCGAACTAAATGGAAAAATGCATCCCTGTGAGTACACACACACACACACACACACACACACACACACACACACACACACACACTTACAGGGAATTTGACCTTGGCTCCAGTTAGTCCCGGGGTTCATTCTCCGGCCAAGCTGGCAAGTCAAATGGGTCCGGCAGCCAAGACAGCGGCCCCAGCCACTGCAAGGCTGCTGTCATCTGTTAAAAAGAAAGACACAGAGGGACACAGGCAAACATGGTGTAGAGAACAAGAGACACAAGGCTTTAAATAAATAAGAACACACAGTGGTAATGGAGTTAGGCTTTGTACGTGTCTGTGCAGGTGTGTGTGGCTACCTGCATTTTGTGAGTGTTTGCATCTGTGTGCATGCGAGTGTGTACGACTTAACGCGCATGTGTACATGCAGATGTGTATGTGAGAGCAGGAGTAAGCGCCTGAGGTGATGCCTTTTGAAAGGCATTTTAGAAATTAAAGCAGTGCCACTGTTCTGTAATGGGGCTTAAATGATCCAGAAAACACAAGATATATTGAGCATTTAATGAAACACACAGCACACTCCTCAATTCTGCTCTCAGCTTCTCAGTGTCTGCAAACCTGCTTTATGACTGCTGAACACACACACACACACACACACACACACACACACACACACACAAATACAGACTTTTACACGTTTATTTATTTAACAAAAAAAAAATCTGTTTACCTTTCGAATAGAATAAAATGATTTATCTATCAGATATGCATATACATTACATTACATTACAATACATTGGTAGTATTATTAGTACTTCCTTAACTACTTTGTTACATTTTGTACACATTTTCTACAATTGTATGGTTACACTGTAAGAATAGGGCTGAGTATCATATGAAAATGGTTAATACCAGTGCCAATACTATCATGATACTATTTTAACATAACTTACTGTGACAAATAGAAATATATATCTTCTTGTGAATCCTTTTTTTCATGTTACAATTAAGTCAAACTTCTCAAATATTAAATGTCAAGCAGATTTTTGTCTAAAAAAAGATTGAAGTCATTATTTTATTATAATGTTAAGATGTATATTAAGTATTCAGTGAAACATTTAGCTCTGAATGCTCTGATCAGCTATGTGGTCAGTTGAGGTGCACACCACATAGTTAAAGTAATAAACATACCTCTCCTGTATGTTTCACTATAGAGAGCAGAGCAGCAGTCACTCTCTTCCTCATTGTCTGTGAATGTCCTTTGTGGTTTGGCCATACATTAATAATGTAAAGGTAATGATCTCTAGACTAAAGGCCCTGTCCTGTCTTGTCCCTCCTCCCCTCTCTCTGTTCCCCGTCTGTCTGTACACCAGCCAAAGGAAGAATAGAGTGGAGAGTCTGGCAGAGAAGAGGATGAATGTTGGTTGAAGAGGGTGAGTCAAAGAAACAGAGGAATTCCTGGCCGTGCTGTAGAAACAACGCAGGCACCGTTGTGCTTCATTGATTACTTGAGGAAAAAGGGGAAGGAAGCAAAGAATCATTCTGAGAAAACATCTCTTCCCTGCCTTTCCCCTCTCTCCCTTTCCTTTGCCTCTGAAGTTTGGTCTCAGAGAATGATGGATGAGGAACGTGCACTGTGGCCTCCAATGTCCTCTCCTCTTCCTCTATCCTTATCCTCCTCCTCCTCTTCCTCTTCCACACACACACACACACACACACACACATACACACACACAAACACACACTCAGATGCACAGTGTTAGCGAGTGATGGATGGGGAGCTGGCAGTGTGGCAGTAATAGCAGACACCCAGAACTACCACTGCCACTTATTAATTTGTCTCCTTATGCACATCTTTATTTATGTCTGTCTGCATCTAAATATAGATCAAAAAAGCTTTATATATATAAATAAAGCTTTTCTTACCAACAACTTAGAAACATAAAGGTTTTTGTCAAAGTTAAAATGGGTTTATTTATAAACATTTTATACCCATTTTATTTATATGGGTCTTATTGTGCAGAATATACACAAATAATAATATTTTTTTAAAAACATTGTTAATGTTTATATTTCAGAAATTCATATTTTATTGTGCGGTTATGTGATTTATATATATATCATGATTTCATTTGTGTCCTGAGTTTGACGCCTTACCTGAAATTCAGTGCTCGGCATGCACATCTCTGTCCTCCGAGTTCACGTCTTGAAGAATGTCTGACGAGGCAGGAATGATGGACAGCGGGCCGCTTACACAACATTACACATTATTAATCATATTCACATTGTCTGAGAGAGGGAGAGGGGAGCAACAGCACAAAGATGAGAGGGAGGAATGGAGGAGGAAGACGAGGAAAGACGAAGAAGAGAGGGGGAGTGGAGACAAAGGAGGAGGGTTAGAAAGCCACAAATAACTACCATCAATCATCAAGCAGTCAACATTTTCACATGTTAGGATTGCCTGTTATTGGCAGCAGCCAGGGACCCTAGACTGTGTGTATATCTGTGTGAATTTGTGTGTGTGTTTGCTTTGTCTTGCCCAGTGCGGACTTCTCTCCCTTTACTGTCTTCGCCTCTCCTTAAACTGACGGCACAAACAACAACAGTTGAGAAATCTCCCTCGTCAGCAGGAAGCTGGCAGGTGTGTTAACTCCCCCAGTACCAAATTAGGATTTGCAAGATTGCAGAAACGCTTCGGCTCTCATATCTCCCTTTTTAATCACAAACATTTACATGAGCCTGGATGGAAACATTTATTAAGCTTTAGCCAAAAGGCTTTGTTTTGGACAGGCGAGGCCTCGGATCACTCTCAACATTTCCAAACAGAATCAGGAACTTTGCCCGTTAGCCTGAGAGAAGGAGCTCAGGTCAGCCTTCGTCTGAGGTGTTGTAACTTATTGATTTATTGAAACGTTACTGCCCAAAAAGTAAGTCATTGTGTTGAAGTTAATCTTAAATCATCTGAAACTGATCTCCGAGGATTAGATCAAGGATATATTGTTAGGATATAATGATGGCTGATGGGAAGTTGCATAAAAACCATGAACTTCTCGTGCAATTTATGTTCATTTACAAAACTGCTTGTAGCTTAGTTGGAACAAAAATCTAAAAGATTAAAGTCGTTAAGAAAACTCATTCCCCTCCTGTGCTCCATAGAGGAAACGTAGTTGTACAGTTTTCTCTTTTGAAGAAAGTTGTGATCATGGAAGAGCAGTTTTATTTATTATACCGATAATTTGTTCCTTATGTTGCAGCACTTTGACCTGCAGCGTTTTACTGTGTGTGTGTGTGTGTGTGTGTGTGTGTGTGTGTGTGTCTGTGTATCTGTGTGTCTGTGTGTGTGTGTGTCATTTGTCAAAAACACATTTTTCTATGTTGATCATTGTGCTCCTGTAGATTATGAAAAAACAACACTAGGGGGTGCTCTAGGTTTGTCTAGCCAACTGTTGAGACTGTGACTGCTCACAGCTCCAGGTGTGTGTGTGTGTGTTTGTGTGTGTGTGTGTGTCTTTAAGCGTGTTGGCGTGCATGCACATGTGATACGTTGTGCATCCTGTGCACTTGCTGTCCAGAGGGCGATCCAATTTGAAGCCAAGAGTCAGTCTTCCTTTTTTCTCCCATTACAATCACACCACATCCTGCCACAAGACCTCTTTATCATTAACTCTCTGCGTCTGTTTGTGTCACTGAAGGGTCAGAGGTGAAGTTTCTTAGTTACAAAGTATTACACGATAATAGAGTTAATAGATGAGGGTTTTTCAGGAGTTGGTTCCATCACTTCATATTTAGTTACTTAATGCCGCTGAATATGAACAAACCTGCTGACTGGACATAAGTGACTGCACTAATTGGATGTTTGAAAGATGTCATTTAACTCTTGTTTAGGCTGTGTGAGAATTAGCACTAATTCACTAATTCTGTCTTTATTGATGTACTTTTTGACCTCTTTGATTTTGTCCCTTGTGCACAAACACACACACACACAAACACACACACGACACACTCATTTAGGAGGTTTGAGATGTGTCTTCTCAGTTTTAACACAGTTAAAGCAGTGTAAACAAAAAGAAAGCTCTCTGGGCTGGCTGTGTTGATTTCTTCAGTATCAAGATTAGGTTACAGACATTCAATCATGCAACCTTTAGCAGAAACCCAGTGCGTGATGTAGCTGTGCACAGTTCTCATGTGAAAGTTCATGGGTGCATTTCTCCGTTGGGGCTCACTGTTTAGACATGTTGTTTCTTTTTGTGGAACTTTCCATCTTTTGTGGCATCTGATGCATTTTCTTGTTTTTATTTTGACACAGCACAAAGCCTCTCATTGACCTCCAGCTCTATTGTTGTGGGACTGTCTGTCGCCTGCGGCTGGAACAATATCATATCAGTATGATCACAAATTATTTTTGAAAGAGCTACAAAATGGCAACATATTGAAATCAGCCTGTGCTTGGTGAAGTCTTGGTGAACTTCAGTTTCGTGTTTGTCTGTGTGTTTGTGGCCAGACTGTGTGGCTGGAAGAAACTGCGCCCAGGGCACTATGGAGGCAAAGGACAGTGGTGTGTTATGGTGAAACTGTTCCACTCCTCCACCACTTAAAATATTTGTGTCACACTCTCAATTGTGGTACTTTGAGAGGAAAAGAAATCCACAATATATTTAGCTTGTTTTTTTTTTTGCTATGGAATATTTTTCCTATATTATTAAAGACAAATTCTTCCATAAATTATATTCCACTATAAATCATTTGCCTTGTTTTCCACATTTTTGGTTTTGTGAGGAAACACTGGAAATACTCCCAGAACCAGAATTTCAAACTATGGAAAATAATGTCTTCACAGGATGTCTTTATGTGTGTTTCTTATTTAGATTTTTTCAATTAATAGATCCATTTTTGTATTTTTTTTTGAAATCCTTATATCCTAATAGAAAATTGAAGAAAGGTGGTGGAATAATACCTATAAAGGCCTTCCTGTACAATATACTAATACTTAATCAGTACCCTGCATGTGTCACATTCTCCTTTGACTCGATGACTCTCTGTATCAATAAAGAAATGGTTTAATCATTGAACAGGTCGTCCCTGGCCCCCCAGATGTTTGGTCTGTAAGAGCATTAGGACAGACAGTAGCGATGCTCCAGCCCCAGATGAGAGACAAGTAATCCTAAACATGGAAGTGAAGTGCATGCATTTGTCCACAGATGTTGACTGATGATGCACCTGACTCCTCTCCTCCTCCTCTTCCTCGTCTTGCTCCACAGTCACTTTCAGCTCTCTGACAGACTCCCCTGCCACCCCTCCGCTTCTCCTACTCCACCAGAACATAGGGGGAAATCACGGAAACACACAGCCAGATTATTCACTGCGCTCTGTTATTGAATATGTGACTAACACACTGAGAATCGCTCTGGGAAATCAGATTAAAAAATGAATTATTTATAAGGACATGGAATGCTGGTCCGATAGGGTGGAGAGAGTGGAAGAATACACCTACAATATACCCCAAACAACATTACAAGTTTGATCATGACACTTCCCACCCACTAGTTATTCATTTTTATAATGCTCACAAATGTTCCCCTTTATATTCTGATATTGAAATATGACTCATGGTAAAATTACATGGTAAAAGTGTTTTATTATTTTTGTTTAAACGATATTACCTTTATTTTCTCTGCCCCCCCACCCCCCCCCCCCACACACAGTCTAAAAGACAGTTTGATATATTTTCATGGAAGCTATAAAGCCTGATATCAAATCACTTTAAACTGCTTTTATTGCTATTTCTGTGTAAACTCTCTGCGGCGCATGAGTCACACTAGAGTGAAATTGAAATACAGTATATAAAATGTAAATGAAAAAAAAAAAAGATACATAGATTAAAACAGACATTTCAAATATCTTATTGATATGCTGTATGAAATAGGAATTACATCTATGTATATATCAATTATTCGAATTAAATGTATTTCTTTTATATATTTCACAAGATAAATATATATGAGTCAGGACTTGTGATTTCTCCTTTAACGTTTTAATGAAGACATTTAATTTGAAAAGACATAAAGTGATGTTTCATACTTACAAGAAGGATGGCAGTCTTGCTTTTTGCTGTTGTAGAGATAGAAAAGCAGTTGAAAAAAAGCAAAGGCATTACGAGCATCAACTATCTCTAAAATTAACGCTGCACTGGCATTTACTGTGTGTGAGTTCTGAAATAACCAGGCCAGGATGTCTGTCGTCAATCTTTGTGTGTATGTGTATGTCTATGTGTACACACACTACGTCCTTAAAACAGCTTGTGTCTCTCTCTTTGTCTTTAATATTTTACCAGAATTCATCTAATTTTTAATTGATGTAAAGGCCAGTGGTTTTTTTTGGTTGTTTTTTTTTGTCCTCTCTAAAACAGAAATTTTCTTTAGCAAGCGTCTGCTGGTGGTGTCA